>NC_056711.1:5715999-6015999 GCF_018831695.1 Puntigrus tetrazona | reverse complement strand
TGGGTCCAGCTTTTTGGCCTGACACAGTCCCAGATGCTCTCATGTCTTATTCAGATACCATTTGGTCTTGAATGATGCTTGACTTAAGTGTCTTACAGCAGCCTCAACTTTGCTTGTGTGTGCCTGTGCATGACATCACTTTTTAATCTCACACGGTGGTTTTTCCACCCAAAATGCGTTTTCAACCCAAAGCATTTTGAACAACTTTGTCTGAACATCTTGCATTTGGTCCCTCAGGGTCATCAGTTGAAGTACTTCTTTTCAGAAGCTTTCTTGAACTCCATCCCATCTGCCCTCAAGCCCTCCAGTTTCGCCTCGCCATATTTCTACATGTGCTTTAATCTTTGCACAAGGACACAAAACCAAAAACACTCAAATGACTGAAAAAATACACACAGTCAGGAACATTGGGCTACAGCATAACCTTGAACTGCGGAGGGTGTGTGGTGGATGCTGGGAGTGCAGTGGCTCATAGGTCAGTAAATCTACTGCACTTGTGACATTTGGAATTGTTTAGTGTTCCTCTTTTTCTCTTTGTTCCTCTCGCCACCCCTCTTTCCATCACTCAGATTGAAATAGAAGTAGTGAAGACCTTTTCCATCCACCCTTAAAGTACAAAGTGCAATTCAACGTGAGCACCCTAACAGCACAAATGGAAAACAGATATTCGTCTAAACATCACTGGAACCTTTTCTCTAGCACACATGATCATGCACACACACACATGTTCACAGTGGCGAAACATTACACCATGTCTGAGGATCAAAATTGCCTGAGTGTCAGTGAGGACACGTGTCTCGTTTGTCAGTTCAGTATTACTGATCAAAGCTAATGTCGCTCTCCTTCAAACTTAAATTATGAGATAAACCGCGTAAGATATTTCCAAAGCTTCCAGAAAGCCAGAAATCTTCCTTTCAAGATGAACTTAATGATTTTGCCTTCATTGGAATTTTCCAAAAATGTTTAAAATGTTGTTTACTTAGATGAGATGAATCCAGTCAAAACACGCATTAAAGTAGTGCTGCAACACATAAGAAATAGTTCTTCTAAAGCTAGCAATGAAGCTTTTCAAACTCTGGATCATTTGAACCAATTGCTTCACAACAAGACTGTGTTTTGGAAAGATCTTGAAACACCACGTGCTGGTCAACATGTTGCAAATGCAACAAAAGCTCAACCCAATCACTTCGATAATCATCCGGTTAAAACAGTTAGCGGCTCGCTGGAGAGAAAATGAGCAATAAGACAATCTGTGTATGAACTTTTTTTTTTTCTTACACAAATGTCCACTTTTAGGATTCTTATGATGCATTGCGTCCCTGAAGCTTGAAAGTGCATGGTCTTTAAATGTTCTCCTATTGTGTTTGAAGAAAGGAGACGTGACACAGAGGTGAGTTAATGATAAGAAAACTGACTCACAACATAATGTACTTTAATTAACAAGTGACACAAGAGTGAAAAACTAAATACGTAATGCATATTTCTTTCTGTTTTTGGCTTAGATGTGCAGTTTCATTGCCTTTTGTATGATGTGTCCTCTATGTTTTATTTTTTTGGATGTAACCCAGCAAGGCAATATGGCAGCCGTCCCATCTGACTAACAACCTCTGGGATCCAAGTCTATATCGCGATAGTCGTCAATTCGTTCTGACCAAGACAGTTTAGTAATTAGGCTGGTGTATTTAGAGCAGTGAGAACATGGCAGTGTGTTGCATGAATGATTTCATATTATGTGGCAAGTAATTCATCTTGACTAAAAGTCTCATTTACTTACAATCCACTATTAGGAATGATAAAGCATGCGCTCTGATCCTCTGTTTGCAGAGAGAGACGTTTGACTGAGGCTAAAAAACACTTCTATTAAAAACAGGCACAACTATCAATCTGAAGCTTTGGGAAAGCTTGCAATGGTTGATTTCCATTGTTCCAGTCAGGGCACAATTTAATCATATCACATCTATTATCCAAAACATTTTTTGATGTTGGATAGCAGCATCAGTATTAGTAGCGTGATACAGATTTGTGATGTATGCATGTGCATGCTTGTATCTTTATGCATGTAATAATGGTTTGAAATAGGGTCAGACAACCCCTAAACCGACCACTGGCACTGTCGCCATAGCAACAGCTAGTTCTGCCATCCCCCTGAACTGTTGCCAACAATCTGATGTCTTTAATAAGACACACAAACATGACACGTGTCCTTTAAACTCAACAGGGGTGGTCTACAATGATGGACAGCACATCCTAACCTTGGTCCATGCACTACAAAGTCGGTCACAGGGGGTCTGTGTAGTCATCTATTCAAGCAACACGGGCAGAACATGTACTGAACAGCCAGAGGCCTAATGTCCAGACCCCACCCACTGGGTCTTTATATAGAGTGAATGCCTGAAGAGCTTGGTGCTCCATATGAGAACGGACCTATAACACAAAAACACATCTAGCTGACAGCTGTGTTGCATTTTAAAGGTCTTATTGACCTCTTTTTCTGTTCCTTACAGTTTAAATGACATTGCAAACCCACATGATTCGCTTTAACGAAATACATTTTGAAGTAAAACGTCATTTGTGTTCTTACAATGAAAGACGGTAAGCAAATGATGACAGAACTACTCCCTATATAGCCCAAGTAAGATAAAACTAGTGAAAAATGATCATATTTAGAGATTTACCACCTTCAAAATTAGCACTGTCTGGTAATCTTCTAAATTTCCCATCTGCGGCATGTTTAGCTAAAGAATTAAACACAGCTGAGTACACAATTATTTTGTAATCTTTCTAAGCTCGACATTCTGCTTATGTATACGAGTACTCTAAAAAGTGGCCAAAAGTGTATGGACACCCACTTATGGGTTTGACTATTTCAGCTTTGCCGCTTCTGTGCTCTCTATTAGACCAACGTTTTAACTCTTTTCGGTCTTTGTCAGGTGGATCGAAAGGGTCGAGACTTTGTTTGCCTATTATTAAAGTTTATGTAACGCCGGAGATGTCATCTGGTACAGAAATGAAAACACAGAGACCAACAATATTGACTTTTTCTCTTGTTCAGTCGCTGTACAAGTAGATTGTGATGGAAAACGGGCACTTCCAATGAAAACATCTAAAAAAAAAATGCTAGCCTTATAAAGAATGCACATTTGTCAACACACAGCCTTAAGGTACACTTCACCCAAAAAAGATTTTGTGGTGGTCATGGGGGTAATGTGCACTGTCGCGGACTCGCACAGAAGAGAGGCTATTGTTGAATAATGCTGTTACAAAAATTATTATCATCAAAAATGTAATCAAAAATTTTGTAATTTTCATTGTGTAATGAACGAAGGTCTTACGGGTTAGGAACAACACGAGGGTGAGTAATACTAATCAATGACAGAATTTGCATTTTTGTATGAACTATCCCTTTAAGGTTTATATTTAGAGCTTGAAAGCACTGTATAAGTTGTTGTTGTTTTGTTCTTTTCTGAAGGCTTTCTTGGTTGATTTCATTTCTTGTTCATGCACCTGAAGTTTTGTTCTTACATATCTTGTTTTGCTTCAGCCATTGCCGTATTATTATTGACATATAGCTACGTGAAATAAAGCATACAGCCGTGCAATCCCCTTTAACAGAATGTGGCATACCAAAGAGCTCAGTGGTGTTCAAGGTGCACTGTCTTTGGATGCCACAGAAAGATCCTCAACCTTGCTGAACACTGCTGCGACAAATTCAGATGCTGATTGGGAGCAAGACCTGACCGCTTGATTTCACTGATGCTTGTGCCTGAATGTGAGCAAGCAGCTATGTAACAACATCTTCCTGGAAGAGCGGAAACTGTTAAACCAAAGGGATGAGCAACTCTTGTTGGATATGTAATGTATGAGTAAAATAATTAAAATAAAATAAAAAAAGTAGAAGAAAAAGAAGAGGTAAACATTATAAATATATATTAAATATATACAGAAAATGCTAATGATGAAATCTGAAAACATTCCTAATTCTGTAAATTTGTTTATTTGAACAAACCAGCCATGGTGCTATGGTTAAGAATAAACATTAAGAATAAATACTTTGCACTGTGTTATATGTATATACACACACACACACACACATATATATATATATATATATATATATATATATATATATATATATATATATATATATATATATATATAGTCTTAGTCTCTTAGTCTTCTTAACAGTATGAATAGATTTGCGTGCGTTTTTAAAGATTTTGCAACGGTTTCCAAGTCATTATTTAGTTAGTAGCGCCCCCTAGTGAAGCATGTGCTGCACTACGATTAATGCAAGCTGGGTCTCCTAGGGATCAAGCCTTAAGCATTATCGCCATCATCCGGATTATATCGGAACTACTTTGCTCACGCAAAACACTTCTTTCTCCTTTTTGGCATTGATTGTATAATGCATAGTTTTTTAGGTAATTAGATTACATGATTTAATATGTGCACTAATTGCTATAACTGCTAGGTTTATCGCCCCGTTTCATCAACAGGCAGGGATTTTATTTTTTATTAAAATCCTTCCAAAGAAAGTGCCATGAAAACACTGACCTTGCTGTGAACCTTTAGCTGTGTTATAGTGTGAATCCTCCAGTGATCCCCGGACTGGTGTCCCTGACTCTGCAACACAACAGCCCACTGAAAGCCAATGAGGAGAAGCAGCAGGTAAATGATGAGGATGGTATTTTTCACTCACTCACAGTGTGCCGTTATATTTGCGGTCTGTGGTTTTCACAGT
Organism: Puntigrus tetrazona; assembly: GCF_018831695.1. Taxonomy (NCBI): domain Eukaryota; kingdom Metazoa; phylum Chordata; class Actinopteri; order Cypriniformes; family Cyprinidae; genus Puntigrus; species Puntigrus tetrazona. The sequence goes on along the minus strand of NC_056711.1, from coordinate 6,011,258 downwards.
ATGAGAGCCACTTCTCAGTAAGGCGTGATGGACGCACGCTGTGAGAAGTAGGAGGTGAATGTGACTCAGTATTGATTCTTTGCTCTTGTTTGGGTTGATGTGATGCCTATGTGTGTGTGCGTGTGTGTGTGCGTGCGTTCAGTTGGTGTGGCTGCTCATTCATCTTTTTTTTTTTTTTTTTTTTTGACTAAGTACACCCCAACTAATTTGGTTTGGCTGACTCCAAATTTCGCCGAAATCCTTATACTTACCGTCCTTGGTGTGAATAGCCATTGTTTAGAGGGATTTCGAAAGTTGTGATGAAAGTGAAGGGAAGTGACATAAATCCCGTCCATCAGTTGGATGGAGGCCGATCTCAATGTGAACTTCGACAGACTGTAAAATAGGCAGAGTTTAAGTGGTCTAAATGATTAGAGTACTCTTGCATACGTCACTAGAGATAACTCATTTTTACCATAAAATGAAGTTATGACATTATGATTGAAATTCATGAGTAAAAATTACAAATGGAACATGCATGGATGCTGACAATAAGATAATAAGATGCATTCAGGAAACAAATAAGGCGAATTACTATTTCATGCAGCTCAGGATACTCTATGGCAGCGCTTCTCAAACCGATTAGCTTCAAGACCACGATTTACATTTTAGTGACGAGCCTACAAAGCACCAAAAATCGTATTGAACAAAAGTATAATGAATTGAATTCAGCCTCGCTCTGTCTCATTCTGTGTCTCTCCACTTTTAAGTCTGTATAGCTCTGAAATTTTGTGCGTTTCTGAATCTTGTTGCAGCTGGATCACACTGAGCTCCTGTTCTGCACCGTTCGCTTCAGTGACCTCTTGCAAAGATCCTTCTAATGTTCCAAGACCTAATTCCCATCCTGCCTGAACTTTATGCACTTGAGGATTTAAAGATCCCAAAAACCTACTTTCCTATAACTATTCTCTTCCTTGTGGTACCTCAGCTCAAAACAGTCTTTTCCGAAGGCACTTTACAAAGCCTATTCGCTAGTTTACACCACGGCTGAGCATCCAGGCATACTGCTTAATGTCCAGTGGGGATGAAAATACAGCAGCCTGCCATCGTGTCTCAAACTCTTTGCTCCACTAAACAATAAATCTTCTTCCCGAAGGCCCAGACGTGCAGTTTAGTTCCTGTCAGGCAAAGGAGACGATTTGACAGCAGTGTAGTTATTTATATTGTAATTTAGCAGACATTTTCGACTGCAAGTTTACCTGCTACAGAGAATCTCTCCCTGCTGTATCACATTTCAACCCGATCTCGTCAGAAAACGTGACTATTTTACAAACTGAATTTTTAGGCAAATTTGTACGATCTCATTTATGTGGTTTCGTATGACCTGCTTGCATCCATCTGAGGGTTAGTTTTAAAGGAGGACCTTCGTTCTTTTTATTTTTTGCTCAATTGTTGGCAAATTTGCATCCTATGTGCAGGCTACGAATTCGCCAACAGTGTGAAATATTTTCATATCTTCTTTTTCTGATACTTAGTTCTTGTTAATCTGTTCAAAGATCTGAATTCAAATGACAGAAGCCTAATGAGAGACTTAAAACTTGAGTAATTTGCCACAGTGTTACACTGCAGTAAGTAGGCTACTTCCTTAGGATGCTAAAACAGTACCCCAGTTCATCTATTGTGAAGGTGCTAGAAACCAGCATTGCCAGAGAAAACAGGTTTGTGTGCAAATTGAGTTTTGGTTGTCATAGAAAACGGATGAAAAATGATCAAAATACAGCTGTGGCGAGCTACACTTCAAACGCGCAGTCGGCTGTTCTTTCCTCACATCAGTGGTCACGCGCCCAGTCCGTCTCTGCACATTAATTATTCTCCACACATTAATGCGTTTTTCCGCGGTGCCCGCTGTTTTAATGCGTTTTCCGAGTTTCTTACAAATAATTCAATCTGTCTCGGGCGCGTGATGCACCGCAAATTGAAAGATGGCGCGAAAGAGCTCTTGAGTCAGGTGCACACACCTCCTCCGGCAAAAACTACGCACTCAGCTCTGTCTGCCTCAGACCGAACCGTTTTAGGCGCAGGGAAGGGATAGGCGCATAATCTCAACGCGACGGCACGTCCAGCTCCTCGGCATTAACAAGGAAGACGCGCGAAGGACTGCCATCCATGAGCTGTCGTGTCCAGTGACCCGCTGGCGATGGGATCTGACCGGCATACTGATCCGCTCCGCCAGCAGCGTCAGCAGCACCGGAGAGCGCGACAGACGCAAGAACGCCTCGCGCGCCGCTTCGGTTTTCGTTAGAGTTGCTCTTTTTTTTTTTTTTTTTGCATTTGTAGTATTTTGATGTTGGTCTCGTCGTCGCGCATGCGTTGCGGTGTAGTTGAATTTTCTGGAGCGCTTCTTCAGACTAAGTTTGGGCTGCTGCTTCTCGGTCGATGATGAGAGGGATGCTGATCGCTCGGGATCACTGGCGCGCGGGGATCCTGTGTCTCCTTGTGCTCGTGGCTTTGACGGTGGGTCGTAGTCCGCCAGCGCACAGGTAAGACATAACGTGCTTGTGTGTTATCGGTCTGCCTGCATTCTCTGCGGAGCCATGTTAAACCAGCCTAAGATGGTTTGCTAGGCTTAGCTGGTCTCCCAGCCTATCGGCTGCTTTCAGAGAGGTTTGGGCACTTTTCAGACGGTCGGGCTGAGCATGAGCGTGGCTAGGCTGAGGAACTAGCTAGTCCAGCTTGGCCAGGCTGGTAGACCAGCTAAGACCGGGTTGGGCAGCCTATGAGACAGTTTAAACCATCACTGCACTGGCTATCCTTCAAGTCCTGGTTTCTTTGAGTCACAGTTTCTTAAATATCACACTGCTCTTCCACAGCGTAAACGAACCAAGCAACATGTCATATGTCAAAGTTACTGTGGATAAACTACTCAAAGGCTACGACATCCGTCTCAGGCCTGACTTTGGAGGTAAAGGCGTATATATTGATTTTTTTAAAACACTTTTCCATTCTCACTGATGGAAGTGACCGTTTTGATGGATCGTTGACTGTCATCAGGCCATGTTGGAGAGATTGTGGTGTGTATTTGCTTTTTTTCAGGTCCTCCGGTTGATGTCGTTATGAGTATCGACATCGCCAGTATCGACATGGTGTCGGAAGTGAACATGGTGAGTTTACAGACTACTGTGATTGTTTAATAGATGGTGGGCTATTACGGAAGGGGACGTCTCTGTCAACACAACCTATTAAGGCAGCAGTGATGAATAAAGTGGGTGAATAGACTAGAGAGTCTGCTGTTGTAGTCCACTCAGGAAAGAGCTACAGGCTACAGTTTTCTCTCCCGCTCACATGCACACAAGCACAGCTGACTGTGAGATTAGAGAGACATTGTGTTCATTTTGCGTTGTGATTGTTTTGGCATTGGAACTGAACTGACATAAGCCTTTACTCTGACTCAGCATAGAAGGACAAAATAAGCAATTTTGTGAGGAACATGCACACAAGACCCCATATATGTGCACCCACAGGTTGAAGTAGGTTGATGGTAAAACACAACAGTGATTTTAGTGCCGCTCTGAAACAGAAGTAAAGATGATTTTGATGAAGATGATCATGATGGTCAATGGTTCGTTGGATGTGTAATTAGCTTAAATGAACTGGCCCGTGTCCAATGAGCATGCTGTATATAGAGCAGCATTTCTCAACCTTTTTGACTTCTTTGCATTCTTTGCATCATTTGAATATATTTCGAATATTTCGAATATATTGGTAATATATATTGCTAATAAATAAGACAAAAAATGTTAAAACAGAAGCTAAAGGCCATATTTACTAAATAGGGCAAATATTATTGAGCGTAGCCCTATTGCTGCCGATCTAATGACAATGTGCAAATAGAACAGATGCATTCATAATGATTATTGCAAGATTGCAAACAAGCAGAGCCGATGAAAATCAAGTGTGAGCAATCCGATGCCAACACAGGTGCGAAATGGGTTAAGATATTTTTTAGGGGTATTAAATAATGGTGCAAATATAAGTAAACTGACTACTGCAAATACTGCGGCATTCATTTAACCTTGCCGGGTTCATTTAAATACTCTCCTCCCATAAATTTTGTATCTTAAAGAGAAACTTGTACAGACGCATATGCGATAGGGTTAGCCTTTTGATTGCTAATGTTTCGTTGCATGACTTTAGTTTTTGAGTGTTAAAGAGGGTTTGCTCTGGCACAATCTGGCCCTAGGACTGTTGATAAAAATAATTAACCACAATTAATTTTTCATAAGACTCCATAAGAGCAAAGATGCTACTGCAGTATGCTCTTTTCATGAAAAAAAAACATTGAGGGGGAAAAAAAATATATTTTCTTTGTGAATTCATTTTTAATATAATGTGATTAATTAATTGTTTGAGAATAACTGCTACAGAGGACATGTGAGCTCTCTTTTTATCTCTCTGATGATCTTCCTCAGCTGGAGATTAATGCAGATCATTTTCTTTTTTGATAGTAGTACGAATAACAGTGAAATGTGTTCTGAAATAACCTTCAGGTGTAGCCACCCTGAAGGCTGGTGCACTCTGGGGGTTTTCTAGGATACTTCAGGTCTAAGGTTGAAGTTGTCACTTTTGTTATGACAAGGTGTCACTTTGGCCACACTGGAAAAAGCTTTTTCTGTGAATTATGGATAGTGGGCCTGAACAAAAGCCATTTCTGTGGTGGTTTGTCATACATTAATTATTTTCGCAAGTGGGAGGCCTTTCAGGGAGGACACATGATGGCGGGAGTTAGTGAGGCGCAGCAGAGAGATACTTAGCGTTTGCAGCAGCTGCTTCAGGACTCGCTGTGTCTAGAAATTTTGTTTCTCTAGAAATATGCTTTCCCATAAAATCTAAAATGAGTTGACTGCATTCACTGGAGAAAGGTCCGGTGTGTCTTAAAGCCTTCTTAAGCTCTGTTTTGAAGATCTGTATCTCATCAGTTTCTCATGATTGCTTTTTCATACCTGTCTGTGCGTGGTGAATATCGCAAGAATTAATTTAGATTTTAGTGTTTGCGTGTGATTTTATCAAAAGTTAAGTATGGAATTTGATGTCATTTCTGTGGAGTATCTGCATTAAGAAGATGCGGCTTTCAACAATTTGTTGAGATTTTTAGGGAGGTAGGCTGAAAAGAAATATGACTCAAAATAAGATTCAGCATCTTAATGGTTATATTATTAAAAATCCCTGGATCAAGATACACCTACAAAATAATTGCAAAGGTTCAGTCAGGCAGAAATAGAAATGTCAGGTAAACACTTTTCCAGTTTACAGTATTAATTTTTCATTTACCATGTCTTTTACTGATTATTAGCTGAAATTATATATATATTCACAGATATTGGGTAATCAATTAGGCCTAGCTAATTTTAAAATCTAGATTGCCTTTCATGTTACGCTCACTTAAACTGTAGAAACACTAATAGCTCAGGAATACTGTTGATGCCCAAATTCATGTACGATTTAAAACTCTTGTTTGTTTTTAATTGTAAGCGAATAAGCATAGAAACTTAATAACAGTGATTTATTGGTTATCATCCATTAAATGAAAATAATTATCAGCTTATTGCCATTGGCCAGAATTTTAATATCAGTGTATCCCAAGTGCTTTTAGAAAATCAGGTATTGAACACTTTTTGCCTCACTGCAAACTCTCTCATCCCATTTTCTCCTGTTTGTTTGCTTGAAATGAAGACACACATACACTTCAACATGATTTTCATAACGCCTCATGATTGAAGTGTCAGATATCGACAGATGCGCTTTCTTTTTCTTTGCTTTTTATAGCACAGAAAATCACGGGTTCAGAGAGCACTGCAATCCTTATCACGAGAACAGAAAGGTGATTTGGCGGAGAAGTGAGAAAAAACGAATTTAAATAGCCAATTTAGAAACTGCGTTAAACTAAAAGATAATCTACTGCAGCTCCCATAAGAATATTGCAGAAGGTCAGCTGTTCTCAGTGCTGTCACAGCTTCATAGCCGGCTCTTGTACGCTCCTGCATTGATTGTTAATGTACACTGCTGGTTACCTCAGTTGCCCTCGCTCACCACGTCGTGACTGCAGTGTGAGGATACATGTTAAGTTTGCAGTAAAAGATGCTCGGTGTGAGAAGTGGACTCTTGCTTGGCTGCAGTGTGATGCCAGCTGGTGTGGACTTCAGCAAAATAGACCTCACTTTTACTTTCTCCGTCCACATTCTAGCACTTATTGTAACTGCTTAATCTGCATTACATCAAAAGAAAAAAACAAGCATTTGTAATAGCATGTAAAATAGTAAAAAAAAATTAGCTGTTAAAAATATGTTATTAGGACATTTTGCTAACATTCCCATTAAGTTGTGAAAATGTTATTTCTGAATATATAATTTTTTTTTTTTACTTTTCTTTCTGTTTTTGAAGTTCTGAAGAAAACATTGCAGGATTTTTCTCCATGTAGTGGACTTCTGTGGTGGTAAATGGGTTAAAGCTATAAAACGCTGTTTCAATGCAGCTTGAAAGGACTCCCAGCTGAGGAATAAAAACGATCTCATCTAACAAAACAGTTGGTCATTTTCTAAAAAGAATAAAAACGTATACACTTTTTAAACACAAATGAATTGATTCCTTTTTTAATAAAAAAAAAAAAGATTGTTTGAGTATATTTTACAATAAAACTACTTTCATGTTTAATTCAGTGTGTTATTTGCCATTACTTTGCCATTATTTCTGAAATTAACAAGTAATTTCTAAGTGAAAATGATTTCTAAACCACTTTTTTTGTAGTGCTGTCAATGTTAGTGCATGCGATTAATCAAAAACAAATTAACCGTGTGATAAAGTTTGACCCTAACTTCTCGCCGTCGTTGTATTGCGCAAGGTTATCTGTGTGATGAGGGTACAGTGAACCAGGATGTCAGGGTCGCAGTTTACCTGCACAGTTTGGCTATTTTGAAAATGCTGTCGCAGGAAAAATTATAAAGCTGTGTGGAGGTTGCGGGTTTTTTGGGTTACTTTTATAATGTATTTAGTGATGGGACTTTTTCAATTCTGACTGCTTCACAAAATGAATACTGTAGGATCACAAACAAGCATCACCCGCTGGTGGAACAATAACATGATGAATGCAATAAAACTGATTTTAAAACCCCATTGCAAATGTTTGACGTAATGAAGCCTGGTTTACTGAAATCATGTGACTTTGGCAGTTTGATATCTCTCTCAGTCTTGATTGTTCTGTTCCTCTGATATCTATACAAAGTATACATATAGACAAATAAAAATGAATATAGATCCTTTTCCCTATGTGTATTATAATCAGAATGTATACCTGGCAACATAAAGGTCCACTGAAGTGCCTTAAACCACACAGCGTTATTCTATATGGTGACGCAAATTAAACAGGATGACATGGCGCGACATATCGAGCAGCCACGCCCCCTTTTTCAAATAGCCAATAGCGATTGTTTACATATTCTCTGGCCAAAGCCATTGAGCTTGGTACAGCTGCATTTAACAGCCGTTTTTTTTAGATTTCCCCCTAGATTCAATATGAAACTCTTAATAAACAATATAGCGATCATGATCATACTGAGGCTGTGTAGTTTTAAAAGCGTTCAATAAATGCAGACTCGCGCGTATGATTCACTCCGTTTGATTGTGTCTCTGGACCGGAGACAAAGTCCAGTTAGACTGTGAGCGCTGCCTTGGTTCGTGTGACACAATGGGCAGACCTCATTTGCCCCAATCAAAAGCAAACTTCCTGAATGGGTCCCTATCGCCTTCATTGTGCACTCTGTGCCATTCACCATACAGAAAATACTAACACTGCGAACAAGAAACCAATCTCAGCCGAAGCTTCAACGTCTAATTATAATGCAGGGGGCGGGTGCTTTAGATTGTAGAGAGAATTTGATTGGTCAGAAGATTTGATGAGAAGCTGAAGTTTTGAACTCTTATATTATCGAAATGCACATTTTGTCACTGTTTTGGAGCACACTGACTTATAGATAAACATATGACCAACTAACACCCAAAAAACTTACATTTGATTAGTGCAGCTGATGCAGATGCAGTTTGTCTTCATAATTAATTTTGTCATAATACTGCAAATAAGGTCACAAGAAAATATTTTGTTGTATTTATTTAGAAATACTTTTGAAAATCCTTCATTGGCAGTATGGAGACTGATAATGGCTGAATAAAAACAGAAGAATAATAAGGAAAATGTCTCAAACATGCCGAGGTGTAAAAAGTTATATTTTTTACTTAATCTAGTTTGTCATGCATTTCTTCATTTGAACACACTTACAGGTAAATCCTAGTATTTTAAATTTGCATTAATTGTGATTAACGTGATAACATTTTTTTTTAAAATGACAGCACTAGTTTTAAGTACGCTGTTCAAATAATAAAAAAAAGCAGTTGTCTAAATAAACAACGGCTGAATTCACATTGGCTTTAATTCTGCAGCAAACCAAAGCAGATTGTTTTGCAGAGATTTCCTTTCCAGCTGTCCTTGTCCTCAGTCTCATAGTGTCTTTTTTTTTCTCTTTTTCAATTTTTGTTCTTTTATTCGCTACTTTTAATCCTGTTGTGTTCCTCTCAAGTGAGTATCTCTCTCAGCCTCTATTCTTCTGTTCCTCTGATGTCTTCAGTGTGATGGGCACAGTGAAATGAGTTCATTTTAGACCGCTCTGTCAGATAGGGCTGTGATACAGTAAGTATGGCCTCCATCGTGTGTACATGTGTGTGTGTGTGATGGTGCATTTCCTACAGGGTTTGCATTTGTGTTTTTGTTTGTGTGTGTATCTGTCAGGGTGCTCTGTGAAGAAGTTGAGGTGCTGGAGTGATGATTTTAAGCGGTTGTCAGGGGCAACAGCTGCTTCTAATAATAGCAGCTGAAGGAGGCATTTGTCCTAAGCGAACCTGAGGCACACCCATCCTCTCTCTCTTTCTGTCTTCTGTTTTTTGCCGCACTCACATAAATACACTCAAATGTTGTCATCTTCATGGGGCTGCACGGTTTCCATCCGTAGAGCAGTTATGTCGTTTATTTATAAATAAAGGCTGATATACTCTTTATTTATAAGTAAGTAAAAGGAAGAGGATCTTTCGATATAAAATTATTCAGAACGATCAAAAATATTGTAACTTACTGTACTCAAAGCTTCTAAAAAAAGAATGTGTTTGTAAGATCTCAACCTGTTATTATTTATGTTTTAGGAACTATTTGCATAGAAACAGAATAATAATAACAGAAATAAATGTTAATAAATGTTATTAAATGTTATTAAATAAATTGTACATCATTTTATTTTAAGCACACAACTGTTTAAAGATTTATTTTTAAAGAAATTATAAATTTATTCCGCAAGGATGCCTTAAATCAAATGAAAAGGACAGACTTTTAAATACTTGCACAATATTTCAGTTTTAAATAATTTATGTTCTTTTAAACTTTAGATATATCTAAGAAGGCTGAAAAAATGACAACATCGACAAAAAATATTAAACGGCACGACTGTTTTCAACACATAATAATGAATTGTTTAATAATAATTAGTTTAGCAGCAAATCAAAATATCACATTACACACATTACATTTACATCATTATTAAAATATAGTAAAATAAACATTTTAAACTGTAATAATATTTAATGATATTACTGTATTTAATGATATTGTACCGTATTTGTTAAATGCAGCCTTGATGCGCATAAGGGACTTTTAAAAAAAAACATCTAATCAAGCCTTCTTTTGAATGGTAGTGTGTGTCAAAAGTATTATTCACTGAATGAAAAGAAGAAAGTACGATAGATACTTTTATTCCTAACATCAAATGTGAGCAAAACCGCATGCATCGTCTGTCCCTCCTGAAGGATCAAAAAGTTCTCGTCGCTTGTTATATTAAACAAGATCAGAGTCATCTTAGTAGCATTTCTAAATTTCAGTTTAAGGTTCATGGATTCATGCAGTACATCGTCTCAGAATGAAAAATGTTTTCAGGACGCCCCCCGCCCCCCCAAAGGCATGTTATGAAGTGATTACATAGGCAGTTTTAAATCTGCAAACTGTGCTGGATGATGTGCGTGTGCTCTGTGAGAAGAATCTTAACAGAGACTTTGCAGCACAGATGAGTGTGGAGGAGCAGTGATGCTGGGACAGGACCTACCTGAACCCCTTTAGGGCAACTGAAACATCTGAAGTGCTTTTAGTACATCAAACATATAGGGAATACTAATCCATCCAAATTATTTTCATTTTTAATCACCATTGCTGTTCCTTTTATGTTTAATGAAAAATGTTGCACATTCCCTGGGTTAATATTGATAGGATCAAATTTTACTGCATTGCAGCAAACAACACCTTGTGCTAAACAGTTACTACCCTAAAACACAAGGACGTATATCTAGATCTACTGTGCTGTTTAAATGCTTATAAAAAAAGGAAAATTAATACTAGTCATTAAGTTGTATTAATTAAGAGTGTAGTGTATTGTCAATATTTTATTTTTAGCCACAACAGCACAGATAGTCTCTTTAATTTGTTGTGTTATATTTTTACACAGTTTGTGTCTCGTACAGCATTGAGCACCGATTTCACGCTCTTCAGTTGAACCTAGAACAGCGGGAGATGGAACTGTCTTGTATTGTTTACAGCAATAATGTTAACAAGTAAATATTAAAGGGTCTCCACTGTATGATTATTAGATGTGATATGTCCACAACTATAAATGCTGCATGTGTTGTTAGTTTAACGTTCATTTGGGAACTTTGTTTTCAACATTTATACTTATTGACGTTGAATGTTAGGAAGTAAAGAAATAAAAACATATTATAAATTGCAGAATAGAATAGTCACGATTATGAAATATTTGTTTGTTTCTGAGAACAGTGAATATGCAAATTGTTGCTAAATTGATAAAATCTCAACTTAAAATACATTTTTTTAAGTACAAAAAGAAAGTGGAGTAATTAGTTCTGACTTAATGCAGTCAGAAGTTGCTGCAATCTTTTTTTCTGTATCTTTGATGGCTTTTAAAGATGTATAAAGTTGATTTTGGACTGCATTAGCTCCATAAGTATTATTTGCCTATCAGTCTAAAACGTGTCTTAAAACGGACACAGACAGATGCTGTGATTGTTTTATAGGGGTTTGTAAGTGTCTGTGAGAGACAGGGAGAATCCACTCTGTCTGTTTAACCTTCACTCTCATTTATCATGTTGGTTTAATGGGATCTCAACTTAATTTGTTTCACCACTTATTCAGCTGAGAGACGTGGCGACTGGGAGATGGAGTTTAAGCAGAAGCCTCTGTGCAAATGTGGCTGCGTTTTTCAGCCTAACCTTTGACTTTACAGTTAGTCCCAATGCATTTGGGATCTTAAGAGACTCTTTCCTTTTCACGGCAAACCTAAATGAAGTGCACAGTCATGTAAGTGGCAATTACTGAGAGCAGAGCAGTGTCTGAAATATGGATGCACTGTTGGAACGGGATCTCATTTAGTTTCATTTAAGTTGGTGATTTCACAGACTTGATTAACTTGACCTCAAAGCAATGATGAATGCAGCTTTATGTTATTGTCGAGCATGAAGCACCAGGGCCACGCAGTTGTTATAATTGTGTTGTTTTGTCTGCAAAGGAGACCTTGTCATCTTGGATGATGCTTTGTGTTTTTACACATCTGGAGGCAGTGGCTGTGTGACCTTCAGCTGAGAAAAACCGGGTTAGCAAGGTCTTGGCTGAGGGGAAGGGAAGCTTAGCCTCGAGGTGGTTGACATCCACTTAGATATGTCAGAAAAGGATGCAGATGTCCTCCCTGAGATTACAAATGCAGATGAAATGGGGAACGAGATGCACAGATGCACAAGTATGTATTTGCTTTGTTGGCATATGCCGATATGCTAATAAGCATGCGCGTGTTTTCACTCTTAAAACCACTGGAAACCTACAAAATTTAGTGTTTTTATTTTTTGGATGTATTGTATATACTTTTTTCACATTTTAACTCTAAAATAACACTTGAACCAAACAAGCAACACAAGCATTTCTTAGAAAAATGGATGATTCTAAATCTGTACAGAATAGCTAATAAGTAGCAGTTTATCGCTCATCTCATTGTTTGTTTTATTTAACACAAACATGTTTGGTTTTATATATAAATAAGTGATAGAAATTTATTTTTATATTGAATTTGTTTTATTTTGAATTGAGACGTAGATGGGTTAAATATATATATTTTTTAAATTCTGTTTCCTTGTTAGGTGTCTGAATAGAATGAAGGGATTCTTTTAATAACGAATGCCAGGAGGTCCATGTTTTTCATGTGTGCTTGAAGGCAGTGATGCACTTGAATGCTTTTTGACTTTAGCTTGAGCTGTAAACGTAACATTTTATCATTTGAAACCAAATATGTTTTATTTAAAATATGTGCTTATGCTGTCTTTCCTTGCAGTAAATGCCACTTGTTTCTAATCTAATCTGGCATTAATGTGAGGTTTCCAATACTTCGGAACTGATTAAATGAACAGCTCTGTGTGTTTTTTTCAGGACTATACCATCACCATGTATTTCCAGCAGTCTTGGCGTGATAAGCGCCTGTCTTACACAGGGATTCCTCTAAATCTTACCTTGGATAACCGAGTGGCTGATCAACTCTGGGTGCCTGATACTTACTTTATAAATGACAAGAAATCTTTTGTCCATGGGGTCACAGTGAAGAACCGCATGATTCGCCTGCATCCTGATGGGACTGTGCTCTACGGCCTCAGGTCAGTAAGTTTGTGTTTGTGCATCTTTTTTTGTGTCACTTCGTCTTTGTCTCATGCATTAGATTAATGTTCGCTTCTTTTGTGTGTGTGCATCTTTACATTTATCTCTGTCTGCATGTGTATGCCGTATTTTTAGCTGACCCTATTCCCTTGGCTGTCCTGATGGTGCTTTTTTTTTTAAAGCCCAGTGAGAGATGTGTATCCTGTCTCAGTCAGGGAATATAGGTTCTGTTTACCAAAGAAAGATGAGTCTGTCTTTGTCCTTGTTGAGCAAGGCTATTCTGTTAACATCCTCTGTCTCTCAATGGCAGTTGCTCAGCTGGTGTAGAAGCCTTCTGGAAGAGCACAATTTAAAATTTTCAGTCCGGGCTCATGGTACCACAAATCTTTTTTTTTTGGTATACACTACATGATATAAGACTACATGTTTTTCCTCCAGTTTGGTTTGTATAAGTCAAACCTAATAAGCAGATAATGCGGATAAAAGTTGACAGAATTCATATAAAATTGTGTAGTGTATGATGGTCCGATTTTTCAGCTTCAGACTTTGATTCCATTCAGTCAGAAGATTACAGACATGTTTGATATTTTTTGCTGATTTTAGAACACATATTGTTTTCATTTGTCATGCGTCTCCTAGCAACAGGACACACATTTCTACATGAGTTTGATGTGACCAGAACATCTAAACTGGTGGTGTGATCCTCAGTCTAAATTGTATGATGGTTAGTCTTTCCTCTGTGACTATTACAAAGTTGGTAGGTGTATGATGGTGTTTGCCCAGTGTTTTAAATTCTGTTTTGATTTTAAAAGTTGTGGAGTGTATTCCAGACTTAATATAGATTTAGAACAATTAGGAGAGCAAAGCCAGAATCTGGACCCTTCATTGGATCTAGGGAGGAAATAGTTTGTCATAAATAGTTCTAAATACAAATACATTTGTAAGAGAACAGAAAATGTAAATCCTTTGTAAATTATATGTACTATTGTTCCAAAGTTTGAGTGTAATGATGTTTTTGAAGGAAATACAGAAAATACAGTAAAAACAATATTACCATAATATTATTGTTTATTTAAAATGTAATTTATTCATGTGAAGCAAAATTGTCATTATTCCAGTCTTCAGTGTCACAAGAAATATTGTTATCAATTTATATATATATTTTTATTATTATTATTATTATTTTTTTTTTTTCATAATTTACTTTGTCCAGTTATTTTCATCCTTTTAGTATGTACTTCTTCACCTTCCAAAATAGAATACAATTCCACTGAGATCATTTTCAGGAATTTAATTGTACAAACGGATGTAAATGTCATCTCTCACTCCTACCTTTTTTATTTTTGAAATGTTCTCCTGCTTCTCCCACTCTTAAAGTTCCACCATGTTAGGCTATATTATGAAGAATGTTTGTCTAATGAAAAAACAGACTGCACTTTGGGAGATGGTGAGGAAAGCACCACCACTTCCCTGAGAGGAGGGCCAGGCAGAAAATCTTCTGTTTCCTTTGTTTTCTGTTCTGTCACAGGCCCAAGGTCCTGTCTTGCACAGAGGAGATTGCTGTCCTGCTGGCAAAGGATGCAATCAAGCCAATGAAGTTACAGCCCTTACTTATCATTGTGCTCAAGAAAGGCTGGCTCTGTCCCTCTGTGTCTATATGAAGTTTGCAGAGGGAGCCCTTGCCCTACTACAGGAAGTAGGCATCAGGCTCCTCATCTCAATGACTGGCTCATTTTGGCCCGGTCGCGAGAACAGTTGGGGCTTCAGGTCAACTGGGAAACTGCCTGAGTTCCTTCAGAGGCAGGACAGTGGTACCATTGAAAGCTCCAGGGGCATATGTCATCCGCAGCTGCAGTCACGCTACTTGGGTTGCTTCATATGAGACCACTCCACCACTGGCTACACTCCCGAGTCCTGAGATGGACATGTCATGGACACTCAGCTTGACCATCACACCGGCTTGTTGTAACACATTCAGCCCCTGGACAGACCTTGCTTTTCTACAGCCTGGGGTGCCCTTAGAACAAGTGTCTCAGCATTTTGTTGTCATGCCAGATGCCTCCACTTTGGGCTGGGGCACCACATACAAGGGGCAGGCAGCCTCTGGGCTTTAGACAGGGCCTCGTCTGCTTTGGCCTAGAGCTATTGGCAGTGCATCTGGCCTTGAGGCACTTCTAGTCACTTCTGCAGGGCAGGCAAGTGTTGGTCTGCAGGGACAACACTGGGGCTGTGTTGGACCAGGGAGGACGACAGTCACGTCGCGTGTCACAGCTTGCCCGACAATTGGAATCAGATGCAGCTCAAGTTGTTGAGCTCCTCCATCCACATTCCAGGGGAGCTCAATCATGCAGCTACTGTGCTCTCATGACGATTCAAGTTTCCTGGAGAATGGCAACTTCATCCCCACAGGGTCTGGCTGATTGGAGTTGATTCAGGGAAGCGCAGGTGGACCTGTTTGCTTCTCGCAAATCCTTCCACTGCCAGCTGTACTACTCCCTGACCAATGGCCCCCTCGGCATGGACGCATTGGCACACAGGTGGCCTTAGGCTTTACGCAAGTATGCATTTCAGTATGCATTACAGTGTCAGGGAGGACAGTGAAAAGGTCCTGTTAGTTGCGCCATACTGGCCCATTCGGACTTGGTTTCCTGAACTAGTGCTCCTCGCAACAGAACCTCACTGGTGCATTCCCTTCGAGGAAAGACCTCCTCTCTCAGGGGCTCGGCACCATTTAGCACCCCTGTCCAGATCTTTGGAACCACCTGAGTGGCCTGCCATAGGCTGTGGTGGATGCAATCACTCAGGCTAGAGCTCCCACTATGAGGCAAATATCTATGCACTGAAGTGGAGTCTGTTCACGAACTGGTGTTCTTCTCATGAAGAAGACCTCCAAAGATGCACGATTGGAGTAGTGCTTTCTTAGCTGCATGAAAGGTTGGAGTGTAGGCTGTCACCCTTTAACTTGAAAGTGTATGTGGCTGCAACAGCTGGTCCTTAGGAAAGCATTTTTCCGTGATCAAGTGGTGAACCTGCAAGCACTATGTCCCCTGAGAGTTTATGTGGACCACACGTGTCTTTTACAGTGGTCAGCAGAAAGGGAAGGCTGTTTCTATGAAGAGGTTGGTTCACTTTATAGTGGATGCCATCACCTTGGTGTACCAATCTCAAAGCGAGCCATGGCCCTGGGGGGTGAGGGCTCATTTCACACAGAGTGTTGCCTCCTCCTTTGCATTAGTGCCTCTCTGGCAGACATTTGTAGAGCTGTGGGCTGGGTGACACAAAACACATTCATGAGATTTTACAGTCTCAGCTTTGAGCCAGTTTGTTGGGTGACAGGTAATTGCCGGAAAGAGCTGGCCGGTGTCACAAAATTTGAAGCAGTCTCTTGTTGACTCCTTTCTCTTAAGAATCTTTCTATTTCAGGAACAGTGACTTGGCCTCTCCAGCAGCGATGTACTCACCTGTGGTCCCCGTGGGCACCAAGGTCATCGATTTTGCTCTGGGGCGATAGGAAGGTTACGACCTTTGTACAGCATTTGTCTGGTATGCAGTTGCTTGCCAGCAGTGCTGTGGTTGTGACGGGGCTCAGATTGTGGCATTTTCCATGGACCCCAGTCTGTCGTGATAACGTGACTCGTAGTGACTAACAGATAGAGAATATCGCTGTTACGTATGTAACCCTCATTCCCTGATTGAGGGAACAGAGATGTTATGTCCCCTTGCCACAACCTCGAACCATCGCCTAGTGCCAGGGGCCTGTTCTTGGCTCCTCAGCAATACCTGATGAGTGGTTGCACCTGTCACCTATTTATACCTGACAGGGAGTGGCTCAGGATGCAAATACCACTAGCCAAATTTCATTGGTGTTGAAATTTTAATCAGAGTGAATCAGAGTATGTCATCACAACATTACGTCTCCATTCGTTCTATCAGGGAATGAGGGTTACATACTTAACCAAGATGTTCTGGTATGTAAAATTTCAGTAGTCACCGTTAAAAATGGCAAAATATAAAAAATACTGATTAATTACTAAATCAATATTAAAAATAATTTAAGTCATGAGTGACTGTGGAGTGAAAGCTGCTTTCCCACATAGTGCCAAGTTAGATATGCAGGTTTTTTCTGGCCCAAATTCTCCCTCTCTCTCCATCTTGCTCAATACTGTATAATTTATATCTAATGTACTATGCCTGAGGGGTATGGACATGTGCTTCTCTATAGCAGTGTGCACCTATGAGTGTGCCTATAAATATATGTGATAACTGATTAGATAACCATCTCTCTGCCCCTCAGAAAAACAATACAGTATAATAAGGTAAAAATAAAGTGTGTTTTTGTAGGGTTGGAAAAGAAATGTGTATTTTTCGCTCTGTGTTTTTGATAGGAAAAAGTGCATTATGCCAAGACTCATCCAGGACTGCAGAACGAAGAAGCAGTTCTATCATAAGTTGTCTAAAAGTGCAGCAGTCACGCACTGAAAGGCCACCGCGTGTGTGTTTCCGTGTTAATTAAAGCTCAGCGTAATTAAGATCCAGCCAGAGGCATTTCAAAGAGGGGCTGCAGACATGACTGAGACGGCGTTAAGGCAATTACACAGGAGAGGAATAAAGAGGGATGAAACACAAGAATGATATAAGGAACGCAGTGTTTCTGCAGTGATGTTTATACATCAGCTTGTGAGAGAACGTTTCAATGACACGTGAATAAACGATAAGCAAATATTAGTGTGTATTATCAGCCAAGTACTTGCATCTATTTCTCTTAACGCTGGTTGATTGGAAGATGATTGCATTTGTTATTTTGTTCTATGAAGAAGTACACGTGCTTGTCAAATCAATATTAGTTCAGCATGAATTAAAGTTCTGCAAAGCTTTCCTGAGCAGCCAGTGCTTTGAATATAAATCTTATTGCAGGTGGAAGCAGGTGGCTGTAACACCATCTGCTCTGAAATGTACAGCTTAAATGTTTCACTTGCCTTCTTTGACATCTGGACAGAGTTCACATTTTTTTAAATAATGGATCAGTCGGACTCGCACTTACTGTTACTGTATATCCAATAAGCAACTGCATGATTATAATAGCACTGTGTCATGTTGTTTCTTACCTTATATCTGTAGGATAACTACCACAGCTGCTTGTATGATGGATTTGCGCAGATACCCGCTGGATGAGCAGAACTGCACGCTGGAGATTGAAAGTTGTAAGTGCAAGTTTGTAGTTTAACCTTTAACGACCATGAATAACGCAGTTGGCTTAGACACTATTTATTACATATATCAGTAAAAATCCTATATGAAGATAATTCAAATTCATTATAATTTTGTACCTGATGAAAACAATGAATAGACAAAAAGTGGCTTTTGAATCAGTATTTTGTTTAGATTAATAGTTCCAAGGAATATTCACAAACAGTCAGAAAGATGTGTGTTTGGGACTATAGCTCTGTAGAAGTATAGGTTCTAGTTAATATGATGTGAATATAGATCATGCTCTTGAACACTCTTGCCGTACAATCTTTCATTTAAGCAAATTTCTTTTAAATCTTTTAGTTTGTCATGAAAATGAACGCTTTGTTTTTGAAGAGTGTGCATGGGCAGATATGTTCTACTAACCCGAGGGAACCCTCAGTATAACAAAAGAGGAACCTGTGATTGAATCAAACATCTGAAAATAAGGCAAAACAGAGAACGAATTAGTCTTCCAATGTCATGTTCATTATTTACAGAAATAATACAGTAAAATCCAACGAGAGCAAAAAGGGCTCCAAAATTATCCATATGCAGAAGTGAAAAATTGACAAAAGTGTCTTAAAAACAGATCAAAGAACAGACATACCATTAAAAGTGCCATACTGATATAAAGAATTCCTTGAACTTTTTTTTTCTTTTTGTCTGTGTTTAGTATGACAGATTAGAAATGAAATTATTCTAGAAATGTCTAGAAATGGAAATTTAAAAAAGAATCAATACATTTTTAATAGTTTACTGCTGTTGTGTAAGTATATAATCATGTAATTCATAAAGTAATAATCTGGTTATGACAATTTTAAAATGTAATATAATTTAAATACAAGTACTTAAATTTTGAAAGCTGATTATATAATCCAGATGACATGTAATTAGTTGCTACCCAGTACTTTTGTGTGACAGTTACTACAGTTTGTGAAACTAGACGTGACTAGTTAATTTTTCAAGCTTTTGCATTACACCTTTTCAGCATCTTTAAGACACACGTCTGAAGCATTGAGGGTTTCCTGCACTAGTGTTATTTCCAACTTGCTGTTCTTAGCAATATGAACACATCCTGTGTGAATGGCATCATATCTGAAGAGGTAAATATAAATAATATAGTAAATATAGTAATTCAAGCTTGTCCTTAGGAAGAAAAAATGGCCTCTTACAGTTAACACAGTACTCTTTATGAACTGCATTAAAATACTGTATATATAGAATGAATGCAGAGAAACACCACTAATACATTCTAGATCCTACCAACATGATAGTCCAGTTTTCCCCAAAAGTATTACATAAGGTGCTGAAATTTCTCTATTTGCATGCAATTGCAAGCAACAGTTGCATGACAATGCAGCAAAAATACTGGTGCAATCAGTTGTGTAATCATAATGCATTTATGCATCATCTCATTTATCATGAAAAACACCTGCAGAGAATCTGGCTGTGCTGACTAATCTCTCTGTTTCATCTTTCTTAGTCTGTGTGACTGTCTTACTCTGTCACTCTTTTTTTTGCTCTCTTTCATCTCCTCTGCTCCATCTCTTTTGCACTTTGTCTCTCTCGGTGTGACAGACAGTGTTTGTAATTGGGTGTCTGCTCTGTTGGGCAGACAGCTGTAGCCCTGTGAGGCTGCTGTCATGTCAGAGCTCTGAGATGCATATCACAGCATGAAGGAGAAACCACAACATCACAGCAGACATAAACCATGTCACTTTCACACGGTAGACATAAACCATGCCACCTTCATCACATACGCATCATCCATGGGACAAGACAAGATCAGACTCACTGTAATATAAGAAATACTTTAGTAGAGTGTTCTCACTCAAAAATGAAACTTATGTCATGTATTCCCCCTCGTGTTTTAAAAAAAGGGCCATTAAAATATTTATTAAGAATGATATTACTACTGACTTTACTTGTATAGACCAAACGACACAAAATATCTTCTAGTGATATAAACATTGATGCAAAATATCCCTTAAAACAAACCAGGTAGGTAAAAAATTGCATTTAATTTTAAGCGGCTGTTCATTTCATATATGTATATTGAAATTAGTCCTGTCAAACGATTAATCACATCCAATATAAAGTGTTACCAAATATATGTACATTTTCTAAATATATACTGTATTTATGTATACATAAAAAAAATATACACAGTGCACATACATATATAATCAGTCATTTGAGAGCACTAATATATATATATATATATATATATATATATATATATATATATATATATATATATATATATAAGCATATGCAGTATGGTTAATCACACTGTGCTTTTTGAGAAACTCAGATGATGCTTAGATCTTTCATTGGATTTTTTTACACGCTTGTAGGAAGAAAATAATACAACAATTTAATGCAAAATGTGGAACAGCTACTGAATGTTTTTGTTAGTTGACTTAATATTTAAATGTAGTATTTTTAGTACAAGTGATTTGAATATCAGTTTACATTACGCAACAATACACTCTTATTTTGTTAGTTACCAGGCTTACAATCGTTTTGGGACAGCCATGGGACACCCACTTGCAAGATTTAATCAAAAATCACAAATTTGACTTGCAATGTCAGATTCAAACATTAAAGAGGAGAGGACTTCAAATGACTGAAAAATTCAGAGAGCATCGCTGAGCGGGAAGAGTAGACCTTCATGAGGATTATCGCTGTGCTTCAGTCACTCAGGACTCTAGGCTGATGTTTCTTTTGATTGAACTTAATGAAGAACAGGGAGAATTGACTATCACAAGACTTCATCCTCTAATTAAGCTTTAATGTTCTGCAGTACTGTGCTCTCCTGGAGATAAGCGCAGAGAGTCTGCAGGGACAATCTTGTCAGTTAGACCTGGACCAGACCTCTCACAGAAGTGTTCTCACTGCAATCACATGCTGATTTACACCACTGACAACACAGACTGTGGGAATGTGAGAGAGGCAGCTTTTCCCATGCTGTTCTGTGATTATGTGTGTATTTCTGAATGTTTCCGAACCCTCTTTTGTCTCAGATGGCTACACCACAGATGACATTGAGTTCTACTGGCAAGGAGGAAGTTCGGTGACGGGGGTGGACAACATTGAGCTGCCGCAATTCTCTATTATTGATTATAAAACACTGTCCACGAAAGCGGTGTTTGCCACAGGTACAGTGCGCTCCCTGCATGATCATGAGATGAATGGACTTTCTTTGAAGATGAGTCAGCCCTCCTCTGTCCTTCAGAACTACTGTATGCCAAGAATACTTTCAGATGAAGTTGTTTTGAATCTAAAAAGTTAATCAACCAACCGCAATGTATACTGTACCGTCGGAAAGATTTTTTTTTAAAGAAATGAATTCTTTTAATCAGCAAGGATACGTTAAAATCGGAATGTGACAGAAAAGAAAATGTTAATGTTTTATTATAAATGCTGTTCTTTTAAACTTTCTATTCATTGAACAATTCTGAAAGAAAGATACTTAAAAAATATGCATCAAATCAGCGTACTTGTAACGATTTCTGAAAGATACTGAAGACTGGCAGCTTTGGCATCACAGGAATAAATGTAATTTTAAAAGATATTCAAATAGTAAACAGTTGCTTTAAATAGTAATGATATTTTACAACATTACTTTATTTAAGAGGAAATAAATGCTTTGTTGAGTATAAAAAACTGACTCTTTGAATGCTAGTGTACTGTAAGGTTTCTCATACGAATGTGTTTTTGTGTACTACACTGACAGTACTTTCATTTCTCACTTTCAGGGTCATATCCTCGTCTTTCTCTCAGTTTTAAACTGAAGAGAAACATTGGCTATTTCATCCTGCAGACCTACATGCCCTCAACATTGATCACCATCCTGTCCTGGGTTTCTTTCTGGATCAACTATGATGCTTCCGCTGCAAGAGTTGCGCTAGGTGTGTGTTTGTGTCCCTTTCGCTGTGCTTTCTCTTCACCTCGTTTTCTCCATTACTCCTTACTGTGAACTGACTTCTGATGTCAACCAGTTTCTAAATAACACCGACTCTCTTCAGGAATCACCACCGTTCTGACTATGACCACAATCAACACTCATCTTAGGGAGACTTTACCTAAGATCCCTTATGTGAAGGCCATAGACATCTATCTGATGGGCTGCTTTGTCTTTGTGTTCCTGGCCTTGCTCGAGTATGCCTTCGTCAACTACATATTCTTCGGCCGTGGTCCACACTTACAGAAGAAAGTGGCAGAAAAGGCTGCAAAAAGCAACAATGAAAAGATTCGCTTGGAGAGTAACAAAGTTCAGGTGGGTCTAGGGATGCACCGATCTGATACTCAGTATCGGTATCGGTTTCCGATACTGACATTTTCTGCTGGATCGGATATCAGTACAAAATATAAATCCTATATTTTGCATAAACTATTCTGTTATTGTTAACCTTCAATGATAGGTACAGATTAATATTTACACTTATTCACTTATATTTGTTCCCCATTAAACCTTTAATGTCATTTTATTAAATGTTTAGATTTGATAAAATTATTGTGCACTTATGATTTTTCTATAGCAAGTTTTGCTGCCGAATTTCAATTAGTTTATAATAATATTTTGTCATAGATCTAGATATTTTATATTTTTAAATGTATTTTTATTCAAATTAAGTTTTCAATATTTAGTAGATTGTGTTTAACACAAAAGTGGATCGGTATTAGTATCGGCAGATTCTCAGATCAGATCGATTCAGTTCTGAAAAAATATCGGTGCATCCCTAGGTGGGTTTTTGACCCTTTAACCTGTTCTACATTTACTTCGAGGTGCACCAATTAATTTTCTCTTTGCACAGTAAAACAGTTACCGCCAAGCTTACTTCTTTCCTTTGCTTATCTCCTCCTCCCAAGGTTGATGTCCATGGAAACATTCCCCTGACAAACCTTGACCTGCGCCTTAGCGGAGCAGAGATGTTAGGGGCTCTTGGGGACCCGAGGAACACCATGTTCTCTTATGATAGCGCCAGCATCCAATACCGTAAGCCCCTTACAGGTCGGGACCTCTACGGCCGGCCCACTGCCTCTGTCGAGAGGCCAATGGCACGAAAAAAGAGTCGTCTAAGGAGGCGAGCCGCTCAGCTAAAGGTGAAGATTCCAGACCTGACAGACGTAAACGCCATCGACAAGTGGTCACGTGTCATCTTTCCCATCACCTACACCTTCTTCAACTTAGTATACTGGTTGTATTATGTCCACTAGGGAGCAGCACTGACTCGACCCAGCCATTCTCACATCAGGTCAGGCTCTCTTACCCTCGTGGCTTTGACTGTCAGTCAGACAGGAGGAGGAGGTGCATTCTGTAGGTAGCATTTCTCTGTAAATTATTAAACTATAAAGAATATATCATATGTTATAATTTTTAAATAAGACTAACTACCCAACTTTTAAAGCTGTTTAATGTAGATTGTCACAAAGGTTAGTTTAAAAATGTCACAGATTTTTGCACTTTGCTCCTGCAGGATCAGTTTCACTGACTGCAGAAAGTACAGCTTCACAATGGAGAGAAAAAGGCTTTTTCGTAGAGACGACTGACCTGCAGCTGTAGACGAGCTTAAATCTTTAAAACAGCATTTGGAAGTTGTGTTCATCATCCATCTCGCATATATCGGAGGACTGAAGGTCTTAAAGGGATGTTCTTGGTTTATGTGATATAAATTTCATTACAACAGAAAATAGTTTTGAATAATTATTTTATAATAAATAATTGCAATTTGGAAAATAATTACAAGTGACTTTTGTCTGGTACTTTGTGTTCTAAGCATTTGGGTATTTTTGTAGAAAACCAATAGTCATTTAGTAGAGTGATTTTTTTTTTCTGTTTGAGGTCAATATGACCCTGGCAAATGCTTAGGAAGATTAGTGAAGTGTCTAATACTGTCTGGTATTCCTGGTATTAGTATTTAAAATGTGGCTACAGTAAGACACTTACAATGGAAGTACATGTGCCAGACAACTGAAATAACAATACCACCACAAGTTATTCATATTGATATGCTCATGGATACCTGAACTCGCTGTAGTACTTCATAGTACTTCACAAGTACATTTACATTTACATTTACATTTAGTCATTTTGCAGGCGCTTTTATCCAAAGCGACAATTGAGAGTACTTCATTTTTTTAGAGAGACAAACAGACAGTGTAAGTGCTTATAGTCACAGGGAGTGTTCAAATTAGTACATGCCGGAAGGGAGGGAATTATCCAGCAGTCAAATACAGTCCAGAGTTTGTTTACCTCTAGAGCCCTCAAATAATTTGAAGAGCTTAATTTGAACGAAAACCTGGAACATTCCTTTAAAACGAAAACCTTCTGCCCCAGTTTAGACACATCACATACTGTAGATTAAACCTGTTTGTCTTAGTAATACTTTAATAACTCTGCTACTAAGAAATGGGCAAAAAAGCTCACCATTTGGGTTACAGTATTTATAGGGCTTGGTTAAGACTACACTTCAACAAATATTAT
Organism: Puntigrus tetrazona; assembly: GCF_018831695.1. Classification (NCBI taxonomy): domain Eukaryota; kingdom Metazoa; phylum Chordata; class Actinopteri; order Cypriniformes; family Cyprinidae; genus Puntigrus; species Puntigrus tetrazona. Next base: position 5,986,770 of record NC_056711.1, on the reverse strand, counting down.
CTGTCTATATGTAACACACTTTTCTCTATTATCAAATGAAGTCAGCCTGCCAGAAACGGATGTATCAGCATGACGACACATGATGACAAGCAGGATACGAGTTTAAAGATACGAGTCCTCACAGTGTGTAAATTTGTACATTAAAACATATCAGGTATTGAAAGATGAATGATGTCATCATGTTTTTCTCTACGTTTTCTTACGAACCAACAAATCCCGCATATTTCATTCATAGCAGCAGTTGAATTTTATACTGTAAAGCCCAAAATATAAAATCCAGATTCATTAGCAAGAGCTTAAAGGACAAAACGGTTTCAGGAAAGTGATATATCAGTTCCTGTTGTTCAGTATTCGACTCAGTATTCCTAACATTATTGCAATCGAAATGTAGCTATGATTTTAGATATGGGCATTGTTTTAGGGATGTAGTTATAACTATTTATATAGGAAGTGACTTCACAGTATTTACCTTTCACAATTGCATTTAGCTTTAAACTGTGCTATTCACTGTGAGTTATATATTATTCAAGCTCACCAAAATGGCTAATAGGACTTAATAACAAATTAGATTTTTCTTCTTAATGGCTGAACTTGTGCCTTTAAAAAACAAAAACATGTATTTTACAGGGTTTAACATACAACAGCAGAGTAGAAATATTCTGAACGGATTTCCACTTTTCTATAGAACAAATATTACTTAAGGGTGCCATAGATAATCGAAATTAAAGGTACTTTCAAGGGCTTTTCCAACGCCCTGCATTAATATTCAGTATAATATTAGAAATACACACAAAATGCATTTGGCATGTAAATAAATTGCTTGCATTGCAACTCTTTGTTTCAATCTGACTGGGACATGAGCTGCTCAGTACGAAATTCTCCATTAATGCTAATCAAAGACTGGCAATGTAAAAACAAAGCATATTCACGCTCCAGCCAGAATCAGCATGAATACACGCACATACACATAAAAGTGAAGTCATATTTAACTTTTGATAGGCCATCTATCATTCATACATGGTGTTTTTGGCTTGAGATGCCTACAACAGCAAATGCCAAAAAAAGGAAAAAGTATTTTTAAAAACAGTATCATATCATCCGTGTATGACTTCTGTAATTGCACTCATGCTATAGGCCAGTGCACAAGTATGTTGAAGGAGAATTTACTGTCACTGAACCAGACAGGGTGTTTGTATTTGAGTTTATGTATTTAATCATAGGACTGCAACCAGTTGTTCTTAAGGATACTTTATTTTAAATCATAGACATTTTGAATGAATTCAAATAAAATATCTCACCAAGCATAATGTGCAGATCTGATTTTTGTACTCCATTTCCTTTTTTTCCCCTTTGCATTACCACATGGTGTTTTTGTGATCTGGGAAGACTAATAATCAATGATGAACTAACTAAAAAATTACTAAAAATAAAAAAAGTGTCAAACCAGTCACCCACGGTTCTTCATGGAATGGACCTAAGATGATCCTACAGTAATGAAGACAAAATTCCGTTCATACAGCATTTAGTCCTCTTTAACATGTGCACACCAAACCTGAAATTCAGGATTACAAGTGAGCTGTGTCACATGATCGTGTTGAAAAGTCTGAGGGTCTCTGCCTATTAGTCATTATGTTAACTTGCATTTTCAGAAAGGAAGAAATCACCATTCAAGTGCTGACATTTAATGTTTTTAATTACTTTATTTAGAAAGTCAACCGTTTGGGGTGTGAAATAAAAATGCATTCGAATTTCATGGAGAACCGAGAAGCAAGATCTGTTTCGGGCATTTAGCTTCTCATAGTGCAAAATACTCAGCCTCAAAATGACCCTGCCACCACTTCAAGTCATCGGTGGTCCATGCTGATGGAGCTTGAACAATAACATTCAGTCCTTCGTGAAGACCTCAGAAGAGTCACCGGCAGGTTCCCAGTTCTGTCCGTAGGGTTTCCGTTTGCTCAGGCATCGTCTCATAATTCAGAGCTCAGAAATCCTCTCTATGAAAGTATGATGGCACAGAACCATCTTTCGCTGCCATCTTCATTTCAGCTGCAACACAACCTAGAATAAGACACATAATGCCAGGAGAATTAGGCACAGGTGCTGCTATTGTCTATTAACGGCCATTCAACATTTCTCCTGCTTGATCTTTGCATGTTTCTCTACTGAAGGGGTAGGCAACGGCTGTCCTGGAGAGCCACTGTCCTGTGGAGCTCCAACCCTAATCAAACAGACTTGAACAAGCTTATCAAGGTCTTCAGGATACTAGGGTTATAGGCAGGTGAGTGTTTTTTCAGGGTAGGAGCTAAACTCCGCAGGACAACGTTGCCTACTCCTGCTCTACTGATTCAGAGTTTGTCCCTGAAAAAAAAAAATATATATATATAGATCAAGGGTGTCAAATTCTGGAGGGAGCCGAAGACCCCCGATATAGATGATCGACTATCGAAACCAATGGTTTGTAGATGAAAAATAGTTTCATGATTAAAGTAGTTGCTCACAAACAGTCCTTCACTGATGGATGACTAGAGATTACTTCTGAATTATTGTGACGTTTTATAATCAGCGGTTTGATTAACAAACAAACTCATTTACACATTGGATGGCCTGAGGGTGAGTAAACATTAATTTATGAATGAACTATTCCTTGAAGCATTACCTTATTAGCAGCCTCTAGTGCACTGATGAGAGTCTGCAGCTCCTCTTTGTTCATTTCTATATTCACTGATCTCTGAATTCCATTCTCCTTCAGGTCCAGACTGAGATTTAGCAGAGGAGTGTTTAAAGCGGACAGCTTGTCGCTGGATAACGCCAGCTAGAATGAGATGGAAGGAGGAAGTAAGAAAGCAACCAACAAAAGGGAAAATCAATATATGTTCATATTGCTATGATTAATGTTGTGTGCTGGTATGTGCCTGGCGCACCTTCAACTGCCAGTTGAAATCCTGAAGCTGTGTGCTTGAGATGCCATTGGTTCTGTCCACCAAAGCATGCCTGATCTCTTCAGACCTGGAGTGTACACACTGGAGAACAGCCTCAGCATGGGCCGTGTCCAACTCGCTCAACAGCTCCTGGATCTTCAGACGTGTGAGGAAAATAGGCACGTTTAGTCAACCAATAAATCTGCTCGAACACTGACTCGATTCTGTACACAGTCAGACATGTTTATATGTCTGGTCAGATTCATCTACTCGCCTCTTGATCTGAACAGCCCCTTCCCACAGCAAAGCGGATAAAAGAGGAGAGAGTGTTCGTTAACTCCACCCACTCTGTTAGACTCCACCGTTCACCGTAATCTGTCCGCCTCGGTCCACTGCGGCCGCACACCCCATCCACCACCCTGTGCAGGAGCTGACAGTGCAAAAAGGAGTTGAAGTATTGCAAACCATACTTGTGAATTTGTCCTTTGTGTTCATCCCATACAAGTGCTCACACACACACAGACGAGTAGGGAACACACACCCAGAGCAGTGGGCAAACTTTTGCCATAGCACACAGTATCTCTGTGCCTAGCTCAAGGGTAATTCAGTCGTGGGTAACCTGCTTTGATTAAAAAGTCGTAACTTGAACTTCGTGGGTTTGAGTCCGAGTAAGGACAGGGAATGTAGGTCAAGGAAGTGAATGAACGGGAACTCATAAACATAGTTACTGTTGAATTGCAACATTGAACTGCAAATGCTAAGTTTCATAATTGTATATAATTTTAGTTTATTGTGTAAATATAAAACTTAAAATGTTTTTTACAGATTTACCGCAATTGTAATCACATGTCTGTGTAAACAATATTTCAAGTTGTTTTGAGGTAAATGATACTCAAGTCAGAAATTAATTATCCAATAGCAGTATCTGGTTTAAATTTGTTTCCATAAATTATACGGCTTAAATTAAACAACATGAGTGAAAAAACAATATTATTACGAGCATCATGTTTGTTTTCTGAAACTGATGGCATGCTACTGACATGAGAACAGAACGACTGCATCTATTTGATCATATGTATTATTTTCTAAATGATATTACGAGTTGGAAACTGCTGTTACTTACTTTGGGGCATTCTTCAGACGGTAATTTTTCGAGAAATTTTATCATAATGCTATCAGCCGTCTTCCTCAGCGTCAATGATGTCAGCTGATCAGATGTCACGTGACTTCGTCTTCTGTCGAGTCTTCAGGATGTTGCGCTGCACACTGTTAGGATCATAGATCTAAGATACACATCCATGGTGGCTATTTATTAACGAATCATTTTACATACTAATTAAATGTACGTGTTGCAATCTTAACTATTTAAATTGTGTCCCATTTACACAACGTCAAAAAAACAACCGGAAGTGGTCCTTCATACAATTTCAAAATAAAAGTTCGAAATGATAAATTAACAGCGAACATTTGAAATTAGATACAGATTTAAAATAAATATATTTTTGCGCAATTTCACACAATTTAAAAAATGATTTTTGTTAAAAACGTTTCCCACACCTTAAAAAACAACTTATTCTTAAGTAGAATATGTGCTATTCGTAAATTCTATATATTTTTTTAAATCCCTGGAAATACTGGTAGTTAATTAAGGTTATGTAAATTTGGGACTCTTTTGATTCCTATCCCCAAAGCATGATCATGCGTTAAAAAGAGAGTGTTGTGGGTGTATTTGTGTCTAGCGCCTCTGGGTGATGATCATGATCAGAGCGAACAGGATCCTCAAGCGCGAGGCGAGCTCAATGCAGGAAAAAGTTCTCCGATGTAGGTTATGTAAGCTTTATAACGGTTAAATATAACAACGGAAAAGATGATGCATGTTTTGTCCGGGATCTTACTCTGAAAAGCGGCCAAGTCTATGACTCGACGGTAAGTTTAAGGCTTTGTTTTCTTAAATATGCATTGGCCGCTGCCTTGTTTCCCATCCAGACGCCTCTTATTGGGTTCTTTAAGAAGTGCACGCACATATTGGGCCATAAAGCCGACATAAAGATTTTATGATTTTACACTCCTGACCTGCATTCACTTGAGGTCACTTTCACATCTATTGTACGCTTCATAGGTGTCCGTGAGTGTGTTACCGGATGTGTAAAAACGGAGCTTTTCTCTTTTTACGGTCAAACCATTATATTTTCCTCACTATCTTTTTGATTCTATCTTCCTATGAGCACGTGATTCACTTCTGTACAAATGTTAAACGGTATTATTATTATTATAAAACAAACGCAACGTTCACAGTAACAACGAAACAAATAATTATTAAGGAAATGAGCTTGAATGACATTTAATAATACAGTATAAGTACGGTATATACGGTATAAGATTGCATTATTAATGAACTACTCAACAGCGACATGAGATATTTTGTTGCTGCCAAAATTAATTAGTGAATATGAAAAAAATACTTTAAATTTTATTTATTTTTTTGTTTTGCTGTTTTCAGCTGCTCTAATTGATATGTTGTAAGAATGTAGTTTTTTTCTGTTGTTTTAAAATCAGCTTTTTTATGTAAAGCTTACTGTGAAATGCCAGGTTCAGTTGTGACAACTGACCCCACATGCGTGTAACCTGTTCTCATGAATGTGTAATGAATGTGTAATTAGTGACTTGTCATCTCACAGGCCTGTGAGAGCTCCTAAGGGTTTTTTCCAGTATAATATTAAACCGTATAAAGCCTGCAGTGTTAGATTTTAATACATACTTTTCTAAGGCCCAAATAATCGGCATGATGAAACTTTACAGAAAAAAACCCTGTTTTACACAACTTTCTTTTTACAGTGAAATCTTTAATTACTAGGTTTAGTTGATTATGTATAAATCATATTTAGAAAATCATATTAAAGTGCATGTGTAAATATAAAGGCTTTTGTGAATCATATGCATGACTTGCAGCCATTATTGTATTGTATTGCGTATCATCTCACCAAAGACGTAATATTTGGACATACAGAGCGACAACTGATATTTATGCACATTTTTGTAAGTGCTCTGCTATACTGCTAAAAAGATCTCATTGTTTTACATTACAAGAAATCTGAATTTCATTGTACTTGCAGGCCATGTAAATAACAGGAAAACAAATTTCTAGTTCTTGGTTAAAAAAAAAAATATATATATATATATATATATATATATATATATATATATATATATATATATATATATATATATACACACACACACACACACACACACATATTCTTAACTTGTTATGTGTATGTTTTTTATATAGTCATTTTTGTTTTAGGGAGACATTTTTTGTCCATTTCAGGTCATGTCTCTCTTGCGGTATGTCTGCAAAAGAGTGAAACCTCTTGTGTTTAGGCCTATGCGAAATATAAGATGGTTTAATTTGAAACTAGTCAAACACTTCTTCCTCTTCATTTGTTATAGGGAAGTATAGGTTAGCTTGAAAATGGTATTAGCTACATGCACAACTTCTGCGTTGTGGTTGGTCATATGTTGAGCTTGTTCAACAGGATTCAGAAACAGAAGAAATGGCTGGTTGCAAGTAATTTACTGCGCGGATTTCTTTTATTTTTGTACATGTGTTTATGTGTTCAGTAGGAGGTCTGCTTGTGGAGTACGCGGGGACTTCGCCATTTTGTCTCCTCTGGCTCTGGGATCTCTTCGTCCTCATGGAGCGACTCTACTGGGTTCGTCACAGATGTCTGCAGCTGATATCCACAGACAGGAGGAGGGGCTGGTACTCTCCTCCTTCATCGCTTCCTGCTAAGAGTAGTCTGGATGCTCAGGACCCTCTGGTTCAGCGGCTCACTGAAAAGAGAAGAGTGGTGGTGTCACTATGCGGTCCACAACAAGTGGAGTACCACAGCTTCTCCAAGGGCTTTCAAGACAACAGCATCCGGACCACCAAGTACACCCTCATCAGCTTCATCCCCATGAATCTGTTCCAGCAGTTTCACAGGTCAGATGCTGAGTGGAATGTGTTATGCATTATATAGTTTTTTTTTGTGTGACTTACTGACACATTTGGTTTCTGATAATAGAGCAGCAAATCTGTACTTCCTGTTCTTGGTGTTGCTGAATTGGGTCCCAGTGGTGGAAGCATTTCAGAAAGAGATTACCATGATACCGCTAGCCGTGGTGCTCACCGTCATTGCTTTCAAAGACGCCATGGAGGACTACAGGCGTTACCGCTATGATAAGAAAATTAACAACACACTGACGCACGTCTACAGCTGGTCAGTATATGTTCATCCTGTTAATATGATGTAGTGGATGAGAAGACGTTCATGTTCATGTGACTGTTTCGGTTTCTGTGTGGGTGTTTGGGTGAGTTTTGTAACTTCCTTTCTTGTCTGATTTGTGGAATTCACGTAGTAACTTTTAGTTGGTTATTTCCCTGGATTTGCCCCATATTGCATTATGACCTGTTTCAGTGTTCTACCAGACAAAGATGGATGAATATCTATGAGAACCATAGAATGAGACAGATTGTTAGAATATATAACTGTCTTTTGTCTTTTTCATATTTCAATTAAAAATGACTATTTTACTGATGGATAAAAGTAACGCAATTCGACCTGCAATGCAGATGGTTACAAAGTGATTTTAATATGTCACCCTGGACTACAAAACCAGTCATATGGGTTTTGAATGCTGAATAAATAAGCTATCCATTGATCTATGGTTTGTTAGGATAGGACAATATTTGAAATACGGGGGTGCAAAACATCCAAAAATGTAGTAAATCACCTTTAAAGTTGTCTAAATGTTCTTAGCGATGCATATTATTAATCGAAAACTAACTTTTGATATATTTTCAGTAGGAAGTTTGCAAATAATCTTTAGAGAACATAATCTTTGCATAACACCCTAATGATTTTTGCATAAAAGAACAATCTTTCGTTTTGACCCATACCATTGCTACAGATATAAATGTGCTACTTCAGACTGCTTTTGTGTCCAGGGTCACATTTGTCAAAATATTCAGTGAATAATTTTTTTATTTTGTTACTTTATCAGTTTGAGGCTATTTGGAATAAGTTTTATTCAGTGGTATTTACACATTATAGCAGCATTTACTTTTGAATTAGCATTTATTTTTATATTTTCAGTTTTCGTTATAATTATGGTTTTAGTAAGTTTGTTGTTTTTGTCATTTTTGTCATTATCTTATATTTTCTTTTACAATTAATGATATTATAATTTTTAATTTTTTCTTTAGTGTAGTTCAGTTTTTCCAATGAAATTTTTAGTAAATGAGTATGCAAAAAATATGTATGCAGTATATGAAGTTTAGAGCTCAACAGGCTCGTGGAGAATCATATTCTTAATCTGTCACTGTTTTTGAGCTTTGGGCTTTGGATAAAATGTGATATCTTCTGATTTGTTCTGCATCTTGTGACAGTGGCATATTCAAAGGGTCATACCGTGAAAAAAACGTTTTCTTTTTATCTTTAGAGATAAATGACTTAGTTAAACTCCTAAAACATACTGTAACTTTTAGCCCAAATTTCCCACCAGCTTTAAAGACCTTGCATGTCACTTACATCTCTCCAAAAACCATGTAACTATTAGACAAGACAAAGCGGGAGGATAGGTGGTGTTATTCATAAGCACCCAAAAGCTAACAAAGAGAAGAAGAAAATGTACATAGTGTTGTTTCTGGCGCACTGTATCACCTGCATCTTGACATATCCGTTAGAAGGATCCCAAGGTTAGAAAGTTCATACAAACTGAAAGTTTCGACCGATTTTACTTCCTTATTGTGACGTACTTCCAAGAAATACAGCATTGAATGAGGACAATAGAGGGCGTGGCTTGTTTCTTCTACTGCAATTGATTGGATGTAGTAAAGTAGGCATTTGATTCAGAAATGAACACTGACAGTTGGAGGGTGTAGTTAAGGATGTCATGCTAATGCCCAAGCTGTCAAACCGATGTCTTCAGAAAAGACCCGTCATTTTGAGACAGTAGGAGAATTTTCAGATTTGGATTAAAAATTCCGAAGGCAAACTACTTTTCTTTTTTTTTTTGGTGGCATGGATGAATTGTTTACCACAAAAACAGCAACGTACGCTAACAAAATAAATAGCCAATTTTGATTTCACGCAGAAACTTAACAGCTGTCTATGGCCTCTTGACCGTCACTTTCTTTCTTTCCGTGCACTGGTTTACTATGATGAACAGCCAATCAGAGGGATCTCTCTCATCATAGTCTCAGACACCAATTCAGCTGGCTAGAATTGGCCACCAACGCTGTGGTTTTGTTTTTTGTTTAGTGTTTTATTTTTTTCTTACCATAAAAGTGGAACTCTCCACTTTTACTATCATTAAAAAGTGATGGCTGTCGACACAGATTCACTAACCAAACACTAACAGTTAATTTCTAAGAAATAGCATTGCATGATTTCCCTATTGTGCAAAACTTCCTTCTAAGGACTTTAGCCATTCAAATTAATGATTTTCTTTTATTCTTTCTTCAGTTTTCAATGTAAAGAATTGCCCAATAAAGGGTCTATTTCTAAAACAATGCCTCAGTATTTCCTTGAACGTATATTTTAATGAACTCTAGTGTCTTGATGTGAAACTTCAAATGTAGTTGTGAAATTGCCACCCCTTATAGCCAGTGCTCATTTCTTGTAATAAGAGACAGCGCACATTGCTTTCCCTTTATCTATGTTTAACTATAGCTACTGTAAAACACTTATATCCACAACATGCAATTAAAAATAGCCTTGATAAAGGAATTCTTATTGTATCCAGTCCTCATTAAGCTTTATAGTAATAATAATAATCTTGGTTTCAAAAGTCCAGAGCTCCTTAGATGATAAATAATATGTGTTCTGTGTCCGAGATAAACGTCACACTGCAAACAGGTTGCGTATTTACCAGCCCTCAGTTTTCCCTGTCAAAAAAACGCTTCTGAGTCATAAAAAGCTCTACGTCTACTTTGTTTATGATGCCTGGGAGTGTTTCCTGGACAAGGAGCGGCCTGGTCTATATGTTGTAGATTATTACAGGTTTCTGAGCCACACACGCCACTGTTGGGACAAAGGTTTTGAAGAGCATAAGGCTTCTCAGGTGTCAGATCTTGCTTGTGTTGATATTGGCTGGGACGGAATCAGAGCCATGAATCTGACTAGTGATGGTGAGACCTGTCGGATATGCTTGGGATAGAGAATCTGCCTAAATTGGCTGGACCGTTTTTTAAGGCTGAGCGGAAGAGTCCGGCTGCAATGATTCAGCAGTTGGAGCAAGATCAAGGAGGTGGCATGGCAAAAGATCTGGCCAAAAACAGAAGAGTTGTCATGCCAAGTTGGACTGAACACGAAGAAATAAAGGAATTACAGCAGTCGTACAGCAGGAATAAAGTCCGGACGACCAAGTACACCTTCCTGTCTTTCATTCCCAAGAACCTTTTCGAGCAGCTTCATCGTTTCGCTAATGTATACTTTGTCTTTTTGGGCGCATTGAACTTCGTGCCGATTGTAAATGCCTTCCAGCCAGAGATCTCGATTATTCCTATTGTCTTCGTGATGTCCATTACTGCTGTTAAAGACCTTTGGGAAGACCAGCGTCGGAGGAAGTCTGACCAAAAGGTCAATAACCGCTTATGTGAAGTTTATGACAGGTAAACGTATGACACTTTTCTGAATGTCAGAATTGAAAATATACATATAAGACGCAGTCTGCAGGTGCATACGTCATTTTGAACTTTAACCATGTGCGGCGCGGCAGCTGATATCTGCTATCGGTGGATCATAGCGTAGTGTTCAGTATTTACATGCAAGTTTTGTTCTTCAGTAGGTATTATTTAACCTAGCTGTGAGGTGACTTGTCCCAGATATTTAACTTTTGACAGTTTCTTGATCCCAACACCGGCTTGTTCCTCAAACATTTGTAGGTGTGGCTTCATAACTTTATTTGTGCCAAATCCAATAAACTTTGGTTTTTCCAAAAACATTATTTTGTATTAGCTTGGTAAGGTGCCATAGCCACAATGTTTCTTTGAATTTCCAATCTACCAAGCTTCTGTGTCTATTTTCAATTTGTATCCTATGCTGTAACCCATGTGCGTCATGTTTTTATTAGCGTGCCTTTTAGTTAATGGTTAGCTTGAAGTATAGTTATTATTAAACTGTCTTTTATAATTGAGCGGATATCTCTTGATCAGAGGTCTTTGTATTGTGTGTGTGTGTGTGTGTGTGTGTGTGTGTGTGTGTAAAAACAATGGCATATTTTTACAGATATATGATTCATAGACTGCAAAGTTTGATTTCTCTGAATAAAAAAAAGGGACCAGTTCTCACTATTAACTACAGTATATGTTTATTAACATGCTCATTGTAAACATATTGGCTGTTTATTAGTTGAAGCACATATTCTGCATGGCTTTTTACTACTTCCCTAATCCTACCTAATGCCTAAACTTAACAACTACCTTACTAACTATAAATATTTGGCGATAATCAGGAGTTTATTGAGGCAAAAGTTGAAGTTAATGGTTTGTTAACAACGAGAATTGTCATTTTAAAATAAAGTGTTCAAATGCTGCTGTTGAGATTATATTGTATTTTTGGAGGCTTATGGGAGTATTTGTAGCATGTTGCTACTGTATACAGTGTAAAGAGAACTGTCTGTAAATAACAAGTGTGAAGACACTGTTTATATTTTGCCTTTTCGCACTAATGACCTGACAAATATTGTACCAAAATGTTGAATTATTCAACATTTGGCTCCAGCTAAGCTGTTAATTCTGCTGAGTTAAAAAAGGCTCCCTTGTGATTGTCTTGCCGCAGGGGGTCATATTAGTTTTCCTGTTATGGAGCTGTTGCCGTGGGTGACAATGAAGCGCAGCGTTTGCTTGATTACTATGGCATTGAGGCTGGTTTGTTTAGTTCAGTAGGCATAAAGCAGTTCGCTTTAATCATATGGCACACCGAAGCACAGAAACAAAGGATCATTAGAAATGCATATACCTGTATTTTCCTGGCATGTGGAATGATGCAGGTATATACTGAATGCTTTGTTTCACAATGGTTCTGCAAATATTCACCTGCAAGACTGGTTTTGAGTGCTGTTTTAACTAATAATAAACATCAGGAATAGTGTATTCTGATTGATCAGTCTGCAGTCGAAATATTTTCGTTTAATGAGCACTAAATAGTATGTTTGCCTTTGTTGTTCCTAAAGTAATCATCTTGTGTAATGAAAACAATTCAACATTAGGAATGAGCAAAGTATTGTTGATGCAGACAGCCATTAATACAGATTAAACGTGCTCATGACACGACCCCTTTGCTATACATAACCACGCATAAAACATGGTCGTTATAACACGTATTGTGATACCAAATATTTGGGGAAAATTCTGCACGAATCTGTTTTTTTTCTTGTATTTGATTCCTGTTGTTCTTCCATTTTTAACAGTGCACCCAAATAAAGAGTGTGTGTGTTTGTGTCGAAGGAAGCAGAAGCAGTATGTGGAGCGGCGTTGGGCAGAGGTGTGTGTTGGCGATCTGGTCCGTCTCTGCTGTAATGAGATCATTCCTGCTGACATGGTGCTGCTGCACTCATCTGATCCTAACGGAGTGTGTCACATTGAGACGGCCAACCTGGATGGAGAAACCAACCTCAAACAAAGGCAGGTGGTCCGTGACCTTCCACAGCAGGTGAGTGGCTTTTTCTCTTTCTTTTTTTTTAAATAAGAAAATGCTTTTTGAAGTAATGTTATTATATATGATACACATTGTGCATGTTTATATGAGGTGAAATAAGTTTTGGTATTAAAGTCTATGAAGTTTATATAGACAGTGACTTTAATTTACATCATCTATGATTCTTTGTTTCTGAACGATGCCCCCGTGAAGGTCACGTGACAGAAAAGTTGTATAAATTGCAAGCTATTTTTGTTGGAAGGTTTGCTTTTATGTTTTTATGACTACACGCCTGCTTTTATGATGTACTAGGAGTCGTGGTGATATTTCAGTTCTGAAGTTATGAATTTAAATAAACGTTCACGTTAAATAAATGTTTTCATTACTAAAAACAGGTCTCATTAAATGCTGAAATTCTTAATTTTAATTAAAAACCCTCTTTGAACGGTATGTTAAAATGTGATGTGATCTTCCTTTAGGGATCTGAATTTGTTCCAGAAAACTACAGCAGTTACATTGAGTGTGAAAATCCCAACAATGACTTGAGACGGTTCAGAGGCTTCATGTGAGTAAAGCAGTGAACGACTTAAATAATTTTTTAATGAAAACAATAATGGCTTTGTTTTTGTTTGTTTGTGTTTAATGCTATTTCTAGCTTCTGTGGCTATTTTTATGTCGAGATATATTATAGTTGAATTGTATCATGTCTTTGATATATTTGGCTTAACTCTGCTAACCATCTCTTCGAAAGAGCTAACTGAGACTTCGTTTTTGTACACAGGGAGCATCCAGGTAAGGTGCGGGTTGGACTCCACAGTGAAAACCTGCTCCTGAGGAGCTGCACTGTGAGGAACACGGAGACTGTGATTGGCATTGTGGTCTATGCGGGTCAGTTTCACATCTTTGCACTCAGAGATTGACTTCGATGTGACATGGTCGTTGTACAGAGACCTCAATTGAGCAATAAAAATGTTTGTTCGTGTGTTCAGGTCATGAGACAAAAGCAATGCAGAATAACAGTGGGCCGCGCTACAAACGAAGTAAACTGGAGCGCAGACTCAATATGGACGTCCTCTGGTGTGTCGTTTTACTGCTGCTCATGTGCCTTATTGCTGCTGTAGGTTAGTATTACGGTCATTGACATACTTGTGAGAGTATTTAACTTTTAAGTACTAAGTTATTCATGCTTTTGGGGGTTTAGTTCAATTTTGTGGTTGTGATCTACAGGTCATGGTTTTTGGTTGAGTGGACTACAGAATCCCGTTTACATGATCCCTGACAACACGCATCCTGCTCTCGCTGCCTTTTACATGTTCTGGACCATGATCATTGTTCTGCAGGTAAGTGATCGTGAGCTAAAACATCTGATATCTACACAAACAAATACATGTACACTACCAGTCAAATAATTAGGTCTCTTTGTTTGTTTAATTAAATGTACAGAACAGAAGCAGAAATGTTTTTTAAATGTCATTTTTAAACTGTTTTCTATTTGGAATATTATTACAGTGTAATTTAATTTTGTCATAGCAATGCTGAATTTAAGTCTTTAGCATCACATCTTTCTAATTTGCTGATTACACTTTCGCTCATTACTTCTAATTTGCTGACAAATTTTTACTATTGTCAGTGTTGGAAACAGTTTGGCTTAATAATTTTGTGAAAAAAGTTTACATTTTTATATTTTTAGTATTACTTTTATTACTTGAGAAATAATTTGTAGCATTATGATTTTATTTACTGTTACTTTTGATCAATTTAATACACCCTTGGTCATTAAAAGTAGTAATGTCTTTAAAACGAAAACCTTAAGAACAAAATTATTAAGCATCAGAAGCTTTTACGACAGTTTTTCAGCAGTTTTCAACACTGATAATACCAAAAACTTAATTAGAATATTAGAAGGATTTCTGAAGGACCAATGTGTCACTGAAGAAGGAGAAATGAAGCTCATTAAAAGTACATACATAGGATATCTGACATTGCTGTCCTTCTCCTCTGTTGCAGGTGCTGATTCCCATCTCCCTCTATGTGTCCATAGAGATTGTGAAGCTGGGACAGATTTATTTTATTCAGAATGATTTAGATCTGTATAACCCAGTGCTGGACACAGGAGTGCAGTGCAGAGCGTTGAACATCACAGAAGATCTTGGACAGATCCAGTATCTGTTTTCTGACAAGACGGGAACCCTCACAGAGAACCGCATGCTGTTCCGCCGCTGCACTGTTGCAGGAACCGAGTACCCTCACCATGAGAACGGTCAGTTTACTGCACCTTCACGATTGGCATGCCAGTAATAAAGAATTAAAGAATAAAAAATTTCACTTGAAATGTTAAATTAATTGACTGGCTTACTTTTAATCTCAATAATGATTAGAGACAGATTTTACATTTATATTTAGTCATATGGTAGACGCTTTTATGACACCTTTATAATTCTCAGTTAGCTTAACGCACTACATATACCAAGGTTTTTTTTTTAATTGTATAATAATTTAAAAGATACTAAGTAGATAGAATACTGAAAGAATAGAGCAGCTAGTGTTAGTCTAAGAGGTACAAGTTTTTTTTAATGAAATAGAATTTGAATAGAAAGTGTTACATTTATTTTACAGAATGTTTTTCTAGAGCTGTCAAACTTAACGTGCTTATGTCAGCCTAACATACTCATAAATTGTGGAAAATTAAGTAAAAGCAAAAGTATTTCATTTTTGGCGTAAATCATTTATATACGTTTTTCTCCCTCCATCAGTCTTTAAAAATAAAATCTTTATATTATCTATCTTCACTACATTTTACTAGCTACTATTACCAATTAGCTTTACCATTTATCGACGTGTAAAATGTATTCGGTTTGATCTACCTTCATGATATTTAATGTGTTTAACTTGTGGTGTTTATATACGATATTGATAGTGTTCTAATAATAACTATCGGTAGTCCCCTGATTATGATCCTGTTTACTTGTTACTCTTCAGCGGTTTCTCTGGAACAGTATGAGGAGCAGGGCTGTCTCGATGCAGATCACTCTCTCACCCTGAGGTCCCGCACTAGCAGGAAGTCACTGAGCTGTAAATCACTCAGCTGCAACCGGAGTTCAGTGTCCCTCAATACCCTCACTGCAGAGTCAGACACACACTCTGTCCACGACACACTCCGCAGACACACACCTGGAGCCTTCAGCAGCACCATGGTGAGACAAGAACAGACATATCTATAATATTTACTGTACATGTGTACTTTTCATGTCTTTATTACTTTATTCCCTGTATTAGTGATCTGTTAATGTTTAGAGTAACACACACCCCAAGTATTCATTGGCACGCATGTGACGTTGTGTCATTTTGTCAATTGTCGTCTAGGAGTGTGCCGTGGTTCCAGACCCGCAGCTTCAGGCAAAGCTGAACTCGCTGTCTTCACCCATGCGTTCTCCTCTCCGACAGCAAGCTGCTGAAATCTCTCACATACTCGACTTCTTTCTCGCCCTCACTGTCTGTAACACCGTGGTAGTTTCCTCACCCACTCAGCCAAGACATGTGGTATGAAGCGATAATCTCAAACTCATGCTATCATTTTTGCATTTTATTTTGATTCTTGCTATTAACAAACCATTAACCATTGATTTTTCCTCAATAAACTCCTAATTTGCTGCTTATTAATAGTGAGCGAGTTGTTAAATTTTGCTATTGGGTACGATTAGGAATGTAGAATATGGTCTTGCAGATTAAGTATTAATAAATGCAGAGGCATGCTATTAAGTAATTCATTAATAGTTAGATTAATTGGTCCTCATACTACAGTTTTATCTATTTTTTCATATTCACCAATTAACATTTTAAATAATACAGTAGATCTCTATTTTTTTCAGTAGTACAGTGATGCTTTAATTGGTGTTTTTACAGACTTATGTGCATTTAACTACAGGTTTGCATGGTAAAACCTTCTCAGGAAAGAACTTTCAATTCATCCCCCTTCAAGCTCTGGTGCACTTTCAGACTGCTTCACAAGTGTCACATATTGCTATAATTTTGAGTGTTTTTTGTATTAAGTGTTCTGATACAAGCATTTTAAATGCAAAAACCATTACAATTAGTATGGCAAGTGCTATGTGTAGTCACTTAGCAAAATGTCGGTAAAGGCAAAAGAGATTCATTACAGACAAAAAGATCCATTGTCTATTGTCAGTAGTGAAGGGATGCATGAAGCACCACTCACAATGAAATCACTTTCAGTCGCTGTCAAACCAAGCAGTTTTTTAGTCAACACTGCAAAACTATGTCCAACTTGAACCCAGAATCTGTGTAAAAAACAAATCTTTCACTCTCACTTCAAATTCCAGTTCAGATGCATTTCTATTGGAATTATTACATTTGTGTCAATGATTAAAAAATGTGTCCATATTTTTTTTAAATGTCTGATTATTGTTGTTTGTTTTAACAGTGTTTTACTATTAAGCATTAAGCATCTTTACAAATCTGCAGGGCAAATGGTGATAGTGATAGTATAGACATTTTTCTTAATCTGTGTTTTTTTTAGTGGACATGTTTCTCTGAAAATTATTCATTGGATGTCACCTTGCAGGAATAGTCAGTCAGTTTTTTAGGCTGGCTATCAAACTGAATTAACATTTGTTGTGAATACGTGATTAATATTAATTTGTGATATCAGGTTCAGATGCCCGTGGTTCGCACACCCCTGCGCTCTCTAGAGGAGATAAAGGCTATGTTTCAGAAGCTGAGTCTGCCTCGCTTTCCCTCATCACCTAGTCAGAACACAGACACTCCTGCCAGCCTAACCAAAAAACTCTTCACTCGGGGTCGTTCGGCTTCCTACTTCCCTAACAGCAGCCCGCAAACACCCATCACAATCCTACAGTCACCCAACACACCCTCCGGCACCCCTTCAGACACCCCCGTCACTCCAGCCCTTTCCAGTGGAGCGTGGAGCGAGGACGTGGATGACATGCTGAAGGCCAAAGATAACTCTAGTGATGAGTCAGAGAGCGATGATGAAGATGAGGCGCAAGAGTTGCTGTACGAGGCGGAGAGTCCGGATGAGGCAGCATTGGTGCAAGCAGCGAAGGCCTATGGGTGTACTCTGCTTGGCCGGTCCCCAGAGCAAGTCCTTGTAGCTGTTCCAGGCACCGGGCCGCTGTCCATCCCTCTGCTACACGTTCTGCCATTTCATTCTGCTCGCAAGAGGATGTCTGTTGTGGTGCGCCATCCGCTCACTGGAGAGGTGGTCGTTTACACTAAAGGAGCTGATAATGTCATTATGGAGCTGGCTGAAACAGGTATGTGAGGTGACGTCTTTTAAGTCTTATTAAGATTGGTTCGCACTGTCCCAAACAATGCAAATGCTTCAGATATCATACAGTTTTTGGACTTAAATTGATTTTGTTTCAGTTGATAAACACAATGTTCTGCAAGCGCGGATAGATTTACTTCAAAGCAAAATGACGTATATTTTAAATTGAAAGGAATAGTTCACCCCAAAATTTTATTTTTCTCATTTACTCAACCTCTTGTAGTTCCAAACCTGTATATGGTTCTTTCTCATGTTAAACACAAAAGAAGATATTTTGAAGAACCAAACCATAGTTGGTCCTCATTGACTCTATGGAATTCAATGGGGGAAAACCAGTACTAGTTTATTTTGTGGATTGTAAGAAAAGAAATGTGTAGAGTTGCTTGTCCCCACTGACCTTTTAGTATGTATGGAGAAATACTACAGCAGTCTATGAGGACCAGAAACTGCAGAAATAAATGAATACAGGTTTGGAACAACGTAAGAGTGAGTAGATGATGATCTTCAAATATCTCTGTGGAAGTTGCAAATATTTTTGTAACATCTCATACTGTTGATATCTCATATTACTTCTGGTTAAGGATTTAAAAAGGCAGCTTTCTGTTGGTTCAAAGAAGAAAAGCACTGTGAGGGTGCGGTCGTATTTAACCATTGTATGCTGAAATGCTTTGGCCAAAATTCAGTTATCTCAATAGGAATCTGTGCAATTGGGAATTCTTTGCCTATGAAATTTATTCAAAGTGTCTGCAATGTGACCGTGCCTTGAGACCTCTGAGAAGAATCAAGTGTAAAAGCCCTTGAGTCATGATCCCCTCAAGTGTGTGAAACACTGTATGTTTAGTAGATTACAGACAGGACAGAGGGTTGCCATTTCAGTTTACAAACTGTGTATGTATTCAATTATATTATAGCCTTAAAGTTTAAGAATCACATTCGTCCATAATGTCATTTTGTTCTAATTCCAGTAAAATATTTTTTTATCTGAGATGTAGTATTGAACCCTAAGAACTCATGTCTTTATTTTTTCTGTGTTTGTATCTGGGGTGCAGTTGAAGATGGTTTCTCTAGGGAGATCATGGATCGGACGCAGAGACACCTGGACCAGTATGCAAGAGAGGGCCTGCGCACTCTCTGTGTAGCTAAAAAAGTAAGCCTTTCTCTCACTTCTCTTATTTGCAACATTTATTATCTTTCATTTTGCACACAGCACTGAAATGCCTCTGCATGGAGGTCGAGTCTTGAAACAAATTGTCAGCATATGATTGACAGGTATTGGAAGAGCAGGAATACAAAGCCTGGCTGAAGACACACGAGTATGCAGAAACCAGCATTGAAAACAGAGAAGAGCTTCTGCTCGAATCTGCAGAGAGACTGGAAACTAATCTCACATTACTGGGTGAGATACGAAGACATTGAAGACAAAAATTAAATCGTGAATTTTTATTGCGTGTTGGTCGTCCTAGCCTGTTTGTGTCTTGGCTTCAAGGGGCGACGGGTATAGTGGACCGCCTGCAGGAGGAGGTGCCTGAGACCATTGAGGCTCTGCAGGAAGCTGGGATTAAAGTGTGGGTCCTCACTGGGGACAAACAAGAGACGGCAATTAATATTGCTTTTGCTTGCAAGCTGCTCAGACCTACAGACTGCATATTGATGGCTAACTGTGACAGCAAGGTAAGTAGAGGTGGAAAAACAAGACTTATGATAAATGTGGCAAGTTTTTGAGCTTCTTTGGCAGGCTTTTTTTTAACAATGCTTCCCACTGAAAATGAGTCATAAATCTGGATGTTTTAGTCTCACCTTGTTGCACATTGGTTGTGATATTTTCCATATGCTACAGAATATATATATATATTATATAATAATTTCAATTCCTAATCTTGAACAACCTAATCCTAAACTAAAAGGGAGGTAACGGTTCTATCAATAAATGTATTAATATACAATTAAAACCAACCTAGAAAAATGGACACTCATATGTTGAGTCTTTTATGTTGCTATATGTGTTTTATTCCTCAGGAGACATGTGAGGCTCGACTTCATGAGTTACAGCAGGAGATGGAAAGCAAGGCAAAGGAAGGCGTGTCTGAAGATGGTAGCTCTGACTGTGTGTTGGTCATTGACGGCCGTACGCTGGACTACGCTCTGCAGAAGGAGCTACAGGGGTCGTTCCTGGAGCTCACGTGCCGCTGTCGCTCAGTCATATGCTGCAGATCCACTCCTCTGCAGAAGAGCCAGGTGGTGCGGCTCGTCAGAGACAAGCTGAAGGTCATGACCCTGGCTATAGGTGAGTAAGGCCAGCGAAAGATCTGATGAAGGGGCATGGTTGAATGTCAGTGCACAGTGTTGTTCAAACTGAAATGTGTGATGCTTATATTCAGGTGATGGAGCCAATGATGTCAGTATGATTCAAATGGCAGATGTCGGCATCGGCATTTCAGGCCAGGAGGGCATGCAGGTACAGTGCAAGCAGAAAACAAAAACAAAACAAGATGTGTAATTGCATTACTCGTTTTGACAAATCTTGGCAAATTTTGACTAATTGCACTGCATTCAAAAGTCTGTCTCCTATGCTCATCAAGGTTACATGTATTTGAACAAAAATACAGTAAAATTATACATTTATTGCAATTTAAATATACTGTTTTGATATGTAATTTATTCCTGTGACGTCGTTAGTGTCAGATGGTCCTTCAGCAGTTAATTTGCAGAAACAGAACTCTTTTTAACTTTTTAACAGTTGTTTTGCATTGTGCATTTCAATCATTTCATTCAAACTGCAGTTTCTGATTTTGCTGATAATACACAATATCTTTTTATAATGAAAGCCTTGTAGTTCGTCTGATAAATAAGATCTCTTTCTCTCTATATATAGGCAGTGATGTCCAGCGACTTTGCTATTTCTAGATTTAAGTTCCTGAGAAAGCTCATTTTGGTGCATGGTCATTGGTGTTACACTCGATTGGCTAACATGATCCTCTATTTCTTCTACAAGAACGTGGTGAGTAATCACACAGTTCCTCATGCAGCCTTATCTTCTGAATCAGTGTGGTCCTGATTGTTCCTCTCCTTTTCTTTTCTCATGTAGATGTACGTGAACCTTTTGTTCTGGTACCAGTTCTTCTGTGGATTTTCAGGCAGCACAATGACCAACTCATGGGTTTTAATCTTCTTCAACCTGCTCTTCACCTCCGTCCCTCCAATCATATACGGCGTGCTGGACAAAGATGTGTCCAGCGAGACGCTCCTCGACCTGCCTGATCTATACAAGTCTGGACAAAACTCTCAGGTGGACATCCTGTCTCACAATCCGTTATGTTGTTTTGCAGTGTGTTATACGTGGTTATGAAGATGGTGATATTTGTGTAGTAATGTGATGCTTGATTTTCAGGCCTATCTTCCGTCAACATTCTGGATGAATATTCTTGATGCGTTTTACCAAAGTCTAGTGTGTTTCTTCATACCTTACTTTGTAAGTTATTGTAAAGTTCTTCGCTTTACTCGGTATCCTGTTGAATTGTCAGAGCAGTGTTGACATTTAACAATTTACATTTGTTTTTTTTGTTATGAAGGCATATGCAGGGTCTGATATAGGGGTATTTTCCTTTGGCTCTCCAATCAATGGCTCCGCTCTCCTCATCATCCTCTTGCATCAGCTCATCGAGAGCCGCACAGTGGTGAGCAGTTGCTCAGTTTCCCTTCCAGGCGCAAAATTTATGGGAGTAGAGTATTGAAATCAATTTACTAACGTTTGTGATTGCTTAATTACTGGTATTTGCTCCATTTATTTATCGATTTACTGAGCATTGGCAGTAAATCACACACAGAATTTTCTCCTCCTGCTTTTATGGAATTGCACTCTAGTTCTAATTTTCCCTGTTTAGGAAAAATCTGGCCCCAATTATGAAAACTAAAATTCTTAAACACTAACACGTAGAAGCTTGGAATAATTTAGCCGTCTTAATGTTTTTGGAAGATTATTGGAAGTCTCTTACGCTCACCAACGCTGAAATGATTTATTCAAAATTACAATAGGAAAGTAATTAATAAAAAATAACTATTTAAAAGAAGTGCTTACTATTTAATATGTTTTAAAATTACATTTAAAAGCGTGAATAAATTAAATTCCCAGCAGTAATTGGTTGATTTTTAGGTTTTGCCCCACCCATGTTAAATCCTGTCTGACAGTCTTATAGAAAATATCACGCTTACAACACAGTATTGAGTACTTCATGTCACAAAGCATGCATACCGTATCATATTAATAATATTAAGTCTTTACTTATGGGTGACTCTCTCTGTATCTTATGCTAATGCTGGTCTTATGTTATTTTTTTCAGACATGGATACATACTGCATTGCTGCTCTTCAGTGCTTTGTTCTATTACGCCTTTGTTCTCTTGTTCAGCCTTACCTGTGTGACATGCAATTCTCCCACAAACCCCTTGGGCATTGAGACAAAAATTATGTCTCAGCCACTCTACTACCTAGTATGTGGATTTACCACAGTCCTGGCCCTGCTACCTAGGTATTACACACACATCTGAATCCGCTCATTTACATACCAGTTACAGTAATGGATTGTAACACTGAATACTTTCAAATAATAATTAAGACAATTACATGTTGTAAGCAAACCTGTTTACATGCAATTATTCAGATTATTATATAGACATATTGTTTTTTATCTCCATTTTTTGCACAGCCAACAGCAGGATCGAATGAAAAACATGTCTAGAGATGTGCAGAACGGTTGCCCTATGCCGCACCGCTTGATTTAGCGATTCTTAGTGAAGGGAAAACTTTAGAACAATGTCAGCGAGTTCATTCATGAAATTATGTAAACGACATACCGCATTTGAGCACATGCTCACTTCGGTGCAGTAATAATGTGATTAAGGTGTTTCATAAGGTGTTTATTTCTATTACCATTGGTGTACACCACATAGTTTAATTTGAGTGTGGTTTAAACAATTATACGTTTGCATAAGTTTGATTATGTATTAAAGTATTATGTTTATGTGAACTAAAGTTTAATTGCAATATTGGCAAAATCCAATGAGGATTCATCAAGGACTTCTGTATAGCGATGAAGGGCAAAATATTAAATGTTATGGATGAATATTTGAGAATGTAATCCACAATTTTGTAGATTTGTAGACCCAAATTAAAAATTCAGTATCTCTTGAACCAAACCATATAGGGCCATAAAAAATAAAGATGCTAAAAGGAAAGTTTGTTAGGATCCAATATCTAAAAGGGCATTAAGATATCTTTGACACTTTTTGAGTTACAAACTTTGGAGAAAGAAACTCAAAAAGTGCTGTTTCCCCATTTTTAAAAGGTCACCATTGGCACATAATGCAACAAACATTGCTAAAGTCAACATATTTTACTAACATATCTACTAATCTCTGTGTAAAAATAACATTTTCGTATTTATCCTCCTGTAATTTGGCTGAATCTTACTGGATTACTTAATAAATAGTAAGCCATCAAAATTAAAATATTTGAAATTAAACTATAAAAATTATAATCATTGATTTATACTCACATTGTTACATAATAAAAAATTTGGCCAAATTGGACAGCCCTACAAACAAGCCCAGCAAACAATACGTTTGATATCTTCTCATTGAATAGAATCAAAGTTTGCAGACTCAATCTGCTAAAAATATGCAGACTGCAAATCTGTGCAAAAGTCATGTTGAGTATTTCAGCCTTTAGACGCAAAGATTACTTAGTTTATCTTTTAGTATATCTTTTGCAGTGAATGCAAGCAACCTGCATGTACAAAATTTCAAGTTAAAGGAAGCAACATTATTTTAACTGTTATTGAAATCCAGTCTTGACAAACTAGTTTTCAGTTGTTCCTAATTCATGTGGATAGGATTTATGTTGTATTCATTTTAACTGCATAGAAAAGATGCATGTGGGAGTTACAGCAGTGGCTGGTAAAAAAAAAAAACTGCCAGACTTTACTGGAATTAGTCTCTTATGGTTTTATCTTGTCATGATGATTAACTCTCGGCTCTTTCTGTGTCACAGGATCCTGTGTCGTGCCTTTTGTAACACCATCTGTCCATCTGACCTGGTGAGAGCACAGAAAATGGAGAGACTCTCAGCACAAGACTACTCCATGAGTTTACAGCAGTGGAAGCATAACAGAGTTTCTCAAAGACTGTCCTCCAGACGCGTCCCTCAGAACCTCAGTGTGAACGCAGACATGCCCCATTTAACAGACTGTATCGCTGAAGCCGGCGCTGTTCTCTCATGACCAATGGGGAAGTGGCCCGTGACCGTATATTCTTGCACTTTAATAATCGGCAGATACTCTGACCAGTCGGACAACAAAAATCTGTCTTTTCTCTGCCCAGTAAGTGTTTTCACAGTGATGTACAGTACCTGGGCTCTGTGGAGCAAACTCATTCCCGTCCGGTGAGCGCAGGATAGACTTGGAAACTTGCTTTTGTAGAGAATCGTTTACATTTCACAAGGCTGTGCCTGTGATATTTTGTAATTACACATGCACTCCAGAATTACGCAAGAACCTCAGAGTTGTGAGGACGAATTGTGGGTCGGGACGTGGCTGGTGTTTGCCAAAATGATGTGGCTACTTTGCTCCTACTTTAATGCAATACTCCATTTTTGAGGGTAAAAGAAATTCAGAACTTCACATCTGCATCTGCATAGACCATGAGAAAATGAGCTTGCACAAACTAACACAAATTCCCACAGTCGTATTTATTTTAGCACACCGCAACTGATACCCTTTGAGACTATAGGAATGATCTTTTTTGTTTTCCTGGTAATCTCTTAATAATTCGGAGAGATGCTGTGTCTTGATCGTGGAGGAGTTCAGTACCATGAGGCCTTTACATTAAATGAACATTCCCTGCCCAGGAATAAAATGAGGTGAACATAAACGGAAGCTAATGTATTCGTGACCCGAGGTCCTTGATGTCCATCTGTGTATTCAATCTCACAGTGAACGTGCTGACTGCATGTGTTACAAGTGGACAAGTCCAGTATTTCATGATGAACGCTAGATTGCTTTTTATACTTCAATGCAATTTTATTTTCATTGCAAAAGTGAATGCTTGAATTTTGAAAATGTGAATTAATAATCCAGGATGATCTTCTAAGATGATTTTGAGTCACTGACTAGAAAACATTATTTATAGTCATTATTTAGCATCTCATGTGAGCCATTTGTAAATTTGCAATAAAATACACAAAGCGTTAAAACGCGACTACTGCTTGAATATGAACGCATACGCAACAGTTATAAACAACAGAGGAAAGATGTTCAGGCTGCAAAATAAAAGTCTTTATTTTAAGGTTCACTCAAGTCCAGTTGCATGTCTCTCTTTTTTTTGTTTGGTTGGTTTTTTGAGTCACAAGACGGCTCGGTTACTACAAAGTAAGGTTTTGTTACTAGACAGAACTGTGTACAATGTAGGGCAAATTACCAGAAAAAAACACAAAACGACTCTGTTATGGCACATCAGAAATGAAATAATCTGAAAATAATAATTAATAATAAGTCCACACACAAGACGGGTAACATACAACATTTTTGAGTCAGAAAAGGATACAATTCATAAATTGTCATGCTGGGGCAAGTTGTCACACATGCTACCAAATGTAACTTTTTTTTAGTTAGAAGTTGCATTCAAAGTCGACTTGACATAAAAAAATAGGGCATGACACTTCAGCATAACAGCATTGTAAGTATATGAGATGTGGGGTTTTAATAATGCATGTGAAAATGTGCTGTGGTCAGGAGATGGCAGCATAAACAAGTGTTAGTTGAAAAAGTATCCTACTATATATATAGTATCACAAAAGATGACACATATACTTTAACAGCTGTTTTTATCCAAAGCGATGATGGCTGCGTGTGTTTCTTTGGAGGTAACCATTCCTGACAAGAACACAATGTGTCCATTCCTTCTTTTGAAGTGCATCTGTCTTTTGTAGCAGTCAGCATGCTCTTACAATCAAATTGATATTGATAGTGATTTTACCCGACTAGTACTCATTCACACCTTCACATGTGCTGCTGATACAATTAGTGTCAGGATCGGAAAACAGTGAAATTTGTTTTTGTTTTTTTGTAAAGCTTTTAGGAATGATTTAAAGTGCATCTGATGACTCAGTTATGTAGAAACGATGTGAACGAACACAACAGATTAATCAGCAAACCTCGCAAAACACAACATTTCTGTCACTGGTAAAATCTTTGGGCATGACTGTAGATGAACAATATGGTTGTTATTCTAATCCCACCCTAAAAACATAAATTAGAAAAGTAAAAGAATTTCAGTCATGGTCAAATTTTTGCCATATTTTTCTTTTATTTTCTGTGTTGTACTTTACTATTAGCAGCAGGCCGAGCTCACATGGGAGACTTAATTTCATTAACATGTTGCTAAGTTTAATTTAAAGTCTAGTACAAAAATAATTTCTTATATTTCCAGAGAAAACATTCTAATGTCCAACTGTGCAACGAAGATATGCATTTCCCATTTTATGTAGTGTATTAATTAAGTCGCCTACATTCATGGCCTTTGCCCTTGACATAAATTTCGTGTTTTGGAAAGTTTGCTGATTCAGTTATTTTTCTAGGTTTCTATGGCACGCCGAAAAATAAAAATAAGCACATCATAAGTTTTAAAGGCTTTTATTGACCAAAAAAAAAAAAACTCAAAAACTTTGGGTTGGCCATCAATGGAGAAAGATGATTGCCACCTTTACGAGGGAAATGTATTTATTATTATTCGCAGGTATTCATAACGCTTACACGTGTAGAAATGTAAAGTAAATAAGACCCACAGATACGCAGAATAACAACATTTGGCAGATTTTAAGGCGGTTTTTCTAACGAAAGGATGTTCACCTAACACACACTCCAGTGACATTCTGGACGCTTATTATTAGCCACTTTTATTTATTTTTTTTTGCATCGTCAACATTTTCATACACATTATACTAAAATGTTTTCTTTTTCAGGTATTTAGTTGATGATGGGAGCGCTGTAAAGTAAGCTCGCGCGCTTTAATCACCAGTTATCAGATCTGAATTATTTTTTATCATTTGCATGCTCCTCAATAGATAAAAGCATCTGCTCAAAGAATAAACGTAAACAAGCAGCTGTGAGGGGCGAAACGCTGATATAAAGGGATCGATTTGCTATTTCGCCCTCTAGCGAAAGAATACCTATTAATAATTGTGCTTCATTAAATCGCGGTCTAATGACTAGATTTGTTCTTGTACTGTTGTGTCCTTATATTCTAACCGTCGTGCATAACCCCTTTAGCCGCAATGCCTATATTCAAAACAGGTACGCTATGGCCGAACGAGTTTAGCGAGTTGTGTGTCGTGTGCTGGAGCGTGTTTAACCACGGCCCGTCTCGCAGGAGATAGACTAGCGCTAATCAGCATATGGTTCCCTAAAAACATTCATCTGTGGGCGGGTCTGTCAGACTTCCCTGCGCTGTCGCTTTCGACTGTATCTCAATCAGCAGCTGTACGCGCTTATAACTTGCTCCTGACGGACCCGACCTGGCACTAGCGCGGACACCCGAGAGACTGCTCCGGACCATGAGCGTCAGCTCGACGCGCAGCAGCAGCGCGGAGGACCTCGACGAGCTGGAGGCCGTCAGGTGAGGCGCTTTCACGACGCGACGCGACGCCACGGCAGGCTGCCCTGGACCGGGTGATATCCGACGTTTCTTCAGCTTAATGGGTTTCTGTTAAAGCAGCGTGTCATTGTTTTTACAGTGTTACGTGAAAATGAAAACCAAACAGGCTGAAAAACAAGCAAAAGACAAAAAAAACTAACTCTCGTCTGGTTAAAGCCCGTTGGTTTTTTTTATTTGTAAGTTTGCTACACCTGTTGTTGAATAGCGGCGTCAGCGAAAGAATGAGGAAATACTTCAGTTTACTCATCTGTTGTGAATGAAAGCATGAAAACATGTTGCTCTTTCACTCTTATACAATTGGACTTTGTTGTTGTTGTTGTTAGTAAAACGGCAAAACAAACGTAAATAATTATTTTTCAAAGTTTTTATTTATTTATTTTTATTTTATTTTATTTTTTTTTTTTTTACAAAATTCCACAAACCCCAACGTCAGGTTTCTACCTATTTTACCCCAAAAGAAGCCTTAGTAATTTTATTAATTCGTTAGTTTGTTTATATAATTATTTTCTTATGACCCTTAAGCACTTTAACCTCAGTTCTGTTTAGAGTAATGCGTGATACAGTCATGAGAAGAATCCCGTGCATAAATGAGGTTTTACAACAAATATAGTTTGAACATTTACACAGTTGACCGTTTTAATAGTTTATTTTATTTATTTGTTTGTTTATTTATTTTGTATTACAGTAAAATTTACCCCATAACTTTATGCTGAGGACATGGAGGCATAATGACAAAGTTAATATGTCACTAAGTTATGTAATTAAAGGGCACATTGCAGCCTGCAGGTTATTACAACAAGGTCGCTGTTCTGTAATTTCAGTCTATTAACAAAAAAGCGTAGTGCTGTGTGGAACTTTCTTGAAATACATGATGATCCTAAATAGACTTCCATTTAAGTAAAATATGCGAATGACGTGTCGGCTTGCTTTTAATTGCCGTGTTAATGCAGTGATGTGTTACCATTGTTTTAAGGGAAATCACTCCTGCGCATCAATATTATGAGACACGTATCCATTGTGTTGTCTAACGCAGATTCCCATGTCTAAAAAAAGCCGTCTGGTGAAAGTTGACAGTCAATATACAACTTGGTGTTCAACTGCCCCACTCTGTTTTTCTCTAGCTGGTATCATTATGATTTGTCCCGGCATGCAGCTGAAGCTCTTCTCCTTTCAAATGGGGTGGATGGGAATTTTTTACTCAGAAACAGCAACAAAGGACCTGACTGCTTTGCTTTGTCTGTCCGGTAAGAAAGTAATTTGTAGTCCACTGAATCGCTTTGATATTAAAGCGCAGTACGCTCAGAAACCAGAAAGTCTTGAATATTTTCCTCGCGTGAACTCCATTCCATTTATGGAGAAATGCACGTTAAAATTGTGCCTAGCGCAACAGACATGGCCAAAATTTTTGGCTAACTAACTGACCTTTTATTAAGCAAGCAAGTTAAAAAGTTATGTGATGAACAAGCATGGTTTTTGTTTTTCCATTTCTCTTATTTTCTCAGTTTTTTTTAGATTACTTAAAGGTTTTCAGTTCCCCATTTCAGTGTATCAGCTGTAAATCTCACTTTGCCTTGTGTCTTTAAAGAAAAGCTGCTTATTCTGACTATTCTGTTAAAAATATGTGTATATAAAATCTGATTCACACAAGCCACGAGGCAGTAACCTGCCTGGTCACTGTGCCTCTGACTGATGCTTATTCGGCGCCCCGTTTATAGCGAGTGACCTTGCCGAAATAATTAACCCCCTATTTCAATACAGCTAGGTGTGGTATTGTTTTTACGCACCAGTTCTATAAACATGTTAACAGTGAACAATAATGAGAGTTCAGACACAGCAAAAACAGCACTTCCTCACTGCCTTTTCATCTCTAAACCTCTTCAGAGCAAAGGATTCAGTGAAACACTTTCATGTCCGGCGGCAGTTTGGCAAATATTCCTTTGGCTTCAATGAATTTCCTTCCCTTCAGGATTTCTGCAGTCACCTGGCCAATCAGCCCCTGCTGGGCAGCGAGACGGGTAAGCGCTTTTCATTTAGTTCTCAAACTGCTTTTCAGCACTTGTCTGGCACTGTGACCCCGTTTCCTTTTTCACTCTTGTTACCAAGGAAACCTGATAGTGCTGCGCTTCCCGTACCCACGGCAGGTGGAAGAACCGTCCATTTATGAGACGGTGTGTGTGCATACGGCCATGCAGACAGGCCGGCATGAAAACGACCTAGTGCCTAATGCTCCAGCAGTAAGTCAGAGTGACATTATACAGACCTACACACACACACACACACATATACATATTGTGACGAGTCGGCTGCCCCTCCTCTTTATTGTCACCATCACCCCGTCCTT
Source organism: Puntigrus tetrazona (assembly GCF_018831695.1). Taxonomy (NCBI): domain Eukaryota; kingdom Metazoa; phylum Chordata; class Actinopteri; order Cypriniformes; family Cyprinidae; genus Puntigrus; species Puntigrus tetrazona. The sequence goes on along the minus strand of NC_056711.1, from coordinate 5,956,816 downwards.
TATTCGCCGCCCTTCACCAGGCTCCCGACGGGAGTGGGTGTGTTCGAGAGGAGGGGCGTGGTATCGGTCAGGTCTGGCGGCGTGTGACGAGGCGCACCTGAAGGGATTAGCCTTGTCACCGTCGCCGTTAAATACCTGACCGCGTCTCTCCTCGGGAGACCGGTCTCTTCCCCGTGCATGCACGCTGGTGTCCTCGTGGGTCCAGGAAGGGTGCGCGATGGACCTCACCCCGCCGTCCGAGAAGTGCGTCGTGGGACCCCGTAGTCAGGCTGTGAGCACACAGCTCATCCCACTCTGCCGCCGGAGCAAAGAAACGACGGAGACGCCGCGGAAGAAGCCGCCGCCCCTCGCGCCCCGGGCCAGAAAAAGGGGAGCGCGTGCGACCGCCGGACTCCGCCCCTTACCTGGACCCTTCCCCCCTGGAACACGGCCTCAACCTTCACTTTCCCGCGGCACGACGAGGACACCAGATCCCCCTTTTATTTGGACACTTTTCCCTGGACACTTTATTATTTTGTATTATTATTATTTTGTCAATAAAAGCCTCTCCGAGGCCTGACGCCACGCCCACTGTGTCTGTCGTTGGCTCCTCCCGTCACAGTGGTGGAGAATGCGGGCAAGGCGGAGCTTAGACGGCACAGTTGGGCGACATCTGATGACGTCATCCCCTCTCGCTGGTACCCATGCCGGGATGGAGGAACAACGGAGACTCGCTCCCAGCCACCAGGAAGGGTAAGTGACGCTTGCTTATGGTCATTTACCCGGTGGCTGGTTGAGCATTCCGACTAATTCCCGGTTTCTCTGTCCCGGTGCGAGAGGGGAGTTGCCCGGAGAGGAATCCCTGCCCGCCCACTCCGACTGCTGGAGCCTGGTTGAGGAAGGTAGCACTCCTGCGTGGGCGGCGACCGCCTGACGGGGTTGACGCTTGGGAGAGGGAATGTGACGAGTCGGCTGCCCCTCCTCTTTATTGTCACCATCACCCCGTCCTTTATTCGCCGCCCTTCACCAGGCTCCCGACGGGAGTGGGTGTGTTCGAGAGGAGGGGCGTGGTATCGGTCAGGTCTGGCGGCGTGTGACGAGGCGCACCTGAAGGGGATTAGCCTTGTCACCGTCGCCGTTAAATACCTGACCGCGTCTCTCCTCGGGAGACCGGTCTCTTCCCCCGTGCATGCACGCTGGTGTCCTCGTGGGTCCAGGAAGGGTGCGCGATGGACCTCACCCCGCCGTCCGAGAAGTGCGTCGTGGGACCCCCGTAGTCCAGGCTGTGAGCACACAGCTCATCCCACTCTGCCGCCGGAGCAAAGAAACGACGGAGACGCCGCGGAAGAAGCCGCCGCCCCTCGCGCCCGGGCCAGAAAAGGGGCGCGTGCGACCGCCGGACTCCGCCCTTACCTGGACCCTTCCCCCCTGGAACACGGCCTCAACCTTCACTTTCCCCGCGGCACGACGAGGACACCAGATCCCCCTTTTATTTGGACACTTTCCCCTGGACACTTTATTTTGTATTATTATTATTTTGTTAATAATAAAAAGCCTCTCGAGCCTGACGCCACGCCCACTGTGTCTGTCGTTGGCTCCTCCCGTCACAATATACATATATTTGAAAGGGTAAAGCTGAAATCTGTTTATGTTGTTAACAGCTTGGCACAAAAGAGGGTTATCTGGTTAAACAAGGAGCAATCATCAAGGTATGGTTACTATTTCAATATAGACTAATTAAAAAAAATAAATAAATGAACCAGTGTTTGCAGTAAATGTCAGTTTCCAGCTAATGAGGTAAACTCTAACTGGTTCTAGAGCAAACGTACACCTAGTTTTTTGTTGGCTGGTTTGGTTTCATCTTTATTTATTTTTCTGGGCAGAACTGGAAGCAGAGATGGTTCACGCTGAATAGATATGAACTTAAATATTTTAAAGATAAAATGGTAGGTCTGTGTCTTTTGTTCAGCGAGATTCGTGATTAGATAAGAATTAAAGTCGACTGTTTATATCTCACACAAAAAAAAACTGTCTCCTCAGTTTGTAGAGCCAATAAGAACCCTGGATCTGACCGAGTGTTCTGCTGTGCAGTTTGATTACAGTCAGGAGAGGGTTAACTGCTTCTGGTGAGAGATCTATAATGTGGTTGTAATTAAACCTAAATTAGGCACATTCCTCTTTTTGGTGAACGTATCAACGCCCTAAATTGAAACTTTCTTAGCTTTTTGGTAATATTTAGAATTATTTTTATGTGTATGAATATATTTCACTACATTTTTTTTATGTTTTAAGTTTTAGTAATTTTGTTGTTGTGATTTTATTTCTGATTAGATTTATTTGTTTTTTAAAATGTAAAAATGTTTTAGTTCATTTAGTACCTAGATTAAACTAAGTAAATTTTCCTTTTATATTTTGTCAAGTAATTAACATTTTTCAGGGGTTTTTGTTGTTGTTGTCAACCGTAATGACCTTGGTTTACCTCTGTAGTTCAAATTATATTCGACAAGGCCAGCTGATTTCCGAATGGCATATTTTTTATTTGACAAGGGTGACTACAGTTCACAGTTCAATTCGTAATAGAGTTGAAATGTTTCATTCAATTACACACAATTACATTCAAGTTCAAAAAGCAAGGCTCTTTTCTATTGCGCTAGACTAGATATTCTGTTGTTTCACATCTGAAACTTCTGCTGTTGGCCAACCATAAAATCATGGGCTATTTTTGACAACTGAAAATGAGCTGGTATATCTGCAGCATATCTGACGTCTTACAGTTCCTGTGCTCACTGAATCAGAATTACAGACAATCGCACCAATAAAAATTCACATCGTCTGTGTACAAACCAGGTAATAATCATAGAAAGTTTCATTTCAAACTCCTAATATTCTGTTAATATTGTGCATCTGGTATTTCTTTCCCTACATGAAGCGATTCTGCGTAATGAGGAAGTAGCCAGTAAATGTAGTCAGAAACTCCTATACATGGACTTCCTCCTACCCACATATTTTCCAGTGCATGCTAAATTTCAGTATTTAACTTCACAATACAATTTATTATTAAGATTTTTAGCATTTTTTGTGTTTCCTACAGTCTGGTGTTCCCAGAGAGGACGTTTTATCTGTGCGCGAAATCCGGTGCCGAGGCAGATGAATGGATTAAAATACTACGATGGAAACTGGTAAGAGGAACCATAGTTAACCGTGAAAAGTCACTATGAGTAATGAATGTACGTAATAGCTACCGAGTCAAATAGAACGTATTATTTCTTTGTTCCAGTGGAAATAAATTCATCTTCACCAGTCTAATCATACTGCACATATATTAGTCTCTCTGTTGTCCCCTCTCTAATGGTGACTACCCTGCATTTCCAGTCACAGATAAAGAAAAGACGATGATGTTCAACATGGGGAGGAGCTGTGCTCTATTTTATATTAGTAAAACACAGAGGATTCATTGATTGCATCTGATGCATCACGCCTGAGAGATCTTTTGGGCAACGAATAACACAAGTTTTTACATCTAAGAGAAGCGCAGTGCCAAGCCACCATGCTACTGTGCTTTATAAACGTATCTGGACGTATCTACCACAGATGAAAATTATAATTGAAGTTTTTTTTTTTTTTTTTCTCCCATATTGTGTTCTGTGTCAGGCTTACAGTTCTTCTCATTCTTTTTCAACCCAAGTTTAACAGCCTGTCTGCTTTTAAACATACTGGACGTACGTTCTCTCTTTTATACATGCTTGCAATTTAGTTTGTTGAACTTTGCATGCTTTTTCGAGAATAGAGAGCTGCTGTAATTACATATTTTTGTAAATAGTTTCCTAGCACCCTGGTTCCTCGTTTGTTCATCACAATAAGCTTTATAAATAAACACAAAGTATGAACTTTACATTTTAATTATAATCACTGGAATATTAAAAGACATCACCCTTACTAGGCTTCTGACAAGTCCTTCAGTCTCTATTTAGCAACAGAAGTGGGATTTTTATATATATATATATATATATGACGAGGTTGTGAATGCAGACTAGTGATGAGATGAGTTTACCTGTTTGGATTATTGACATTCAATATCCCCTGTAATGTTTGTAGACCAAAAAATAAAAAAAATACCCACAAACCTTATTTCAAGAGTTTAACCAAAAAAACCCACTGACTTCATTAAATGATAAAATGCTACTTCTAATATGGTGTGTTAACTAAAAATGAACACTTGTGCTGTTTAGAAACATGTACATAGCACCTGTTTTTAAACCAAGATGTATTGTAAAAAAAATATTTAAAAAGTCATGAAATAAAACTTATTTTTGTAAACCAAAGCTTTAGACAAATTTATTAATCAGGAGACAAACAGGAGCGGGTTACATTCATAAAAGACATACAGCATCAAGACCATCCAACATTATGTATGTACATGTGTGTGTGTGTGTGTGTGTGTATGTGTGTGTGTGTGTGTGTGTGTGTACGAACAAGATCATCCTCATCCAAACGTGTGAAGGTGCCGAGACAAATAACTGCTAAGCTACTTCCACCACCTGCCTTAGTTCTTCAATCAGAGGAACTAGCTCCTTCTCAAGACTGAAGATCAAACCTAAATGTGAAAGAATATAAATTGAATTATTACAACGAACACATAATTAAAGCATCTGAGTGTTTTTGTACTACCTGTGAAGACTCACCTGTGTTGGCATTACTACTTGCGATAAAACTTATGACTAAGGGTAATCGATTAAATTGTACAATCTGTCAAGAAAATGCATAAAAGGACGTATTAAAACCACAAATCAAGAAACCTCAAGAAGCAGCAAGTCAAAAGTGGACTTTGATTTGCGAAGAAAGTACCTGGTATGTGTTATAGTAACAAATGATGCTTTTATTTTTGGACAAGCCCAGCTTGCTGCCCTGGTCAGTTGCCAAAGCAAAAGTGGACAGGAAGGCTGGCCGCAGTGCGTATTCAGGAGCATTGTCATTGGCAACTACAAAGAAAAACGAGCAAAATGTCAGATATTGCTTCAGAAAAAGATATATAAACAGACCTGGAAGTCAGAGGCGATGCTGATACCTTTGATCACAGGGACTCCGTCTCTGTCTGTCACCACTATCGCATGCAGTCCTTCAACACTGACGATGGAGAGAAATGCTCAGTTATTACTCCGAATGCAAACTGAAGAAAACGTGTTGAAAATGCAAGACAGATCTTTTTACCTTGGCAGCTGTTTATACAAGTAACTCCTCAGATTCTGAAACAATCAAATCAAACGCATTATAACATTTCCAAGAAAAAAAAAAAAAACATTTTAACGCATTACAAACAGACTCACATCTGCCATATTCATTAGATAGACTGTGTAGTTCGCCTGCTGCAGCCTGTATAAAAACAGCACAGAAATACGAGGAAATTACACGAGCACAGATGCTGCTCGTTTGACAGCGTCTTATTAACTGACCTATTGACATTAGCTAACATCTAGCAGATTGTCAAATAACGGCGAAAACGTTCGTTAAAATCACAATATGCAAAAGTACCTTCAATTTGACCCAGTTTTATAAAAAGTTCTTCGCTTGTTTATGTGTGATCATCACATGACAGAAAACGCAGGCTCTTCCGTGTACGTAATATCCGGTCAAGAAGAGTTCGCGCAAACAGGGCCATCTAGTGGTTGATGTTGGAGTTAACGTTTATGTCAATGAAGGTATTTTTTTGTGTCCCTTTTAGATTGGAATTGCATTTCGAAATGCCTAACGTTACTTTTTTCCCTTTAAAAAAAAAAAAAAAAAAAAAAAAATTGCATCACGCGTTCCTAGTAAAGAATGTTGTTTTAATAGCTCAAAATAAACAGATCAGTAAAGTGTTACAGGTCTAATATTGCAGAATCCCTTCTGCACCCCGTTATTGAATGTTTGGTGACCTTTGTCATCCACGGACCTTTCCATTGCACAAAATATTCTTAATGTTCCTCACACTAAAAAAAAATTTTTTAAGAACTTTTCACTGAGAGATTCTTTGAGAAACCAAAAATGGTTATTATATGGCGTTTATGCAAATTCCTCTTTTGAAACCATCTGTTAAAACACACACATGCACCGATCATCATATTTTTCTCTGTTTTATTCTGTTTACAAACAAGCCAATTGTATTTATTAATAGGTCACTCGAGGTAACAGGCTCGCCTTCAGTTTTCACAAGCTCTTTAATCCGATGAAGTGTTTTATTTATCTGTATTGAACTGCTGAATGTTGCTCATCAACATATTACTGCACCGTCCTTGTTTCAAAAACTCAACTATGTTAATGACATGCACTCCACGTTCCAGTAAAGCTTTTCTGTTGCATGGAATGAAAAGCTTTCATGTAAGGATTAGTACAGAAACAACGGTTTCTTCAGTCCTCACAAACCAAGCAGAAAACATAATTAGGGAGCATAATCCAGGCCAATGCTTTTCCAGCCCTTCATTCCCACAATCACCCCGTAACCTTCTACATCCCCTAAGTGCGCGCGCACACACACACACACACACACACACACACACACACACACACACACACACACAGTTTCATGATCTGCTTCTAGGTAAGAGAGAAGCAGTCTAGATCCTGAATTCTTTCAAGCCCCATGATTTTGTTTGAACAGATGTGAATGTTAGCCCGAGAGGTATATATATGATTATGTGTGACAAAGAGATGGCATCTGGACTGAACGCTTCTACCGAGACCGTATATGGTGAAGAGAGCGCCTTCACACAGACTGAACACAACATTGTTGCTGCGTACCTCATAACTGCAGGTAAAGAGACGTGTGTGTGTGTGTTTGATGTTGGCAGTTAGCTATAAATGTACGCTTTGGAATAACTAATGATAAGGTTTTTGAGTTGGATATCTGGCTTACAGAACTCTTAGACACAAGTCTTTGAGGCCTATGATTAGATTGAGCACTGTTTTTAAGCATTCCTTGAAAATGACATTTACAGATTCAGCTGAGCGTGTGAGGTAACCAGCAGGAGTGTGTGTGTGTGTGTGTGTGTGTGTGTGTGTGTGTGTGTGTGTGTGTGTGTGTGTGTGTGTGTGTGTGTGTGTGTGTGTGTGTGTGTGAAAACGGGAAATGTTTGAGATGTACGAGCGTGATCACAGATGTCTTAACATCGTGCTCTCCCTTTCTGTGTCTTTCTCTCTGGTGGCAGGGGTGGTCAGTCTGTCTAGTAACATTGTGGTGCTGCTGATGTTTGTGAAGTTCAGAGAGTTGCGTACCGCCACGAATGCTATCATTATCAACCTGGCTTTCACTGACGTTGGCGTAGCCGGGATTGGTTACCCCATGTCGGCAGCCTCAGACCTGCACGGGAGCTGGAAATTTGGCTACACAGGCTGTCAGGTGTGTGTCATCCAACACATCGACAAGTCTGAGCAATATTGTGAATATGATCAAAGCTAAAGTGCATTTTGGGGGGTCAGGGATGAACAAGAGTGGTCAAAAAACACATTCACAGATTTTTGCACTCCTTTAATTTTTCAGTTTAATGGTAATATTTACTCCAGTATCATCATAGTATTATTTTAAACTTAAATTTGTAACAAAAGATAACATGAACAGTGCTATAATATACATTAAATGCATTTAAAAGAAATTTTCATTAAGATTATAGTTCTTTTTTTCTACTTGCACACATGTAAACAACAGAACTTGCTTCTTTTATAGATCTATGCTGCCTTGAATATATTCTTCGGGATGGCTAGTATTGGACTGCTCACCGTGGTTGCCATTGACCGATACCTCACCATATGTCGACCCGACATAGGTTTGCTATCCATACAAACACCTAAATGAAATACGAACCTCTAATGACCATCATTAGGGTTTAATGCTTTGCTCAAAGACAGGGGCCAAATGCATTAGGAAATCTGTTAATGAGCGTTTGTTGCAGGACAGAAGCTGACAACACTATCATACACTCTTCTAATTGTGGCTGCTTGGCTGAATGCTGTGTTTTGGTCATCTATGCCCATCGTTGGTTGGGCAGGATATGCTCCGGACCCCACAGGAGCCACCTGCACCATCAACTGGAGGAACAATGACGCGTGAGTCAAGAATGATGTTACAGGCTTTTTTTAAAAAATCAGTTTTAGCACCCTGTAAAGCTTTTCTTCAGAGATTGTGATTTTTAAAAATGGAGCAAATGCGACTAATCCCGTTTTATTTCAGCTCTTTTGTGTCCTACACAATGACTGTGGTGACCGTCAACTTCATCATTCCTCTGGCTGTCATGTTCTACTGCTACTACAACGTCTCTGTTACCGTGAAGCGGTACAAAGCCAGTAACTGCCTAGACAGCATCAACATGGACTGGTCAGATCAGATGGACGTTACCAAGGTAGTACTAGCAGTGTTTTATTGTATTTCATAGAAATGTGACCTAGACGGTTCATTAAAACAAATCTTAAACGAAGTATAAACATGATGTGTAAAAAAGATAAAAAAGATAAAATAAAAATAAAATATTAGAAATGAAGTATTAGAAATGATGACTTGGCAACTAAAAAAATACATTTGAAGTACTAAGGTTATATCTAAACTAAATACAAAAGAAAGTGAAAATCTAAATTAAAAGTGAAAAAATGAAAACATGTAAAGAATTATTAACATTTAAATAAAATAAAAACTGAAAATATCAATTATAAACTTTATTAAAAATATGAATCATATAGCACTATAATAACCCTGCTTGGTAGATTTTGTACTGGTTCAGTTTTACCTGAATGCTCCTTTATTTTTACAGATGTCCATTATAATGATAGTGATGTTCCTGGCTGCCTGGTCTCCGTATTCAATCGTCTGTTTGTGGGCATCGTTCGGTGACCCCCAAAAGATTCCAGCTCCAATGGCCATAATCGCCCCACTCTTTGCCAAGTCCTCCACCTTTTACAATCCTTGCATCTACGTCATCGCCAACAAGAAGTAAGGCTTCCGTGTCCCATTTTTTACTGCGATAAGCCACTTTCTTTCCCTTTTCCTAAGTTGTATTTGTTGGCTGCAGGTTCAGGAGAGCCATCACTGGAATGTTACGATGTCAGACACGACAGAGAATCACTATTAGCAACCAGCTTCCAATGACGGCATCATCCGCGCCACTCAACCCCTAAACGACGAGACCACCAGATATTTAAATATTCATAAAACATCAGCGCTGGACGCTTTCTGTCTGCTCCAATGTTTAAAGTAGTGTTTAATGTTTCATAGACCTCAATTACTTTGAAGTTTCATACGAATGCTAAATGTCCTTATACCACAAATGTCCTTCCTGCAACTGATTCAGTGTAGTCCGATAGTGTTTAGTCTGATGCTTTTTACCCTTTTTATCAGTCCACCGCAAATGTTGTGAAACTGCTGTTGTTGATACTGTATTTACGTAAAATGTTTTCATTGGAATAAAAACAATTACACTAGAACATGCTTTATCTTGAAGATTTCTCTAGTTAAATAAAAGGCAGGAAGACGCTACATGACTTTTTAAAACAGAACTGATATCACACACTTCCCGGCATCTCCTGCACAAACATCATGATAAATGAAAATTTTGTTTTGAAATATTTAACAGGTTTGAGTCTGAAGCTAAAAAAATTATGCCTGTCATATACTATGTAATATTCAATGCAATCTATCTGCCCAAAATATGCAAGCTGACTTTCAAAACTTGCCCAAATTGAGGCAAAAATCTGTGCAAATGAAGTTATGTGGTGTATTCCAGCCCTTAGCCTTTTACAAAAAAAATAAATATATATATATATATATATATATATATATATATATATATATATATATATATATATATATATATATATATATATATATATATATATATATATTTATATTTATATATATAATTTAAAACATTCTTTTATTGAAGTACCTGAAAAATGTGTGTCATAAGACGTGTAAGGAATGTAAGCATTCTTTATAACATTTATTTCACATTTACACATTTTACAAATAATTAATATATTGTGTAATGAACACATTAAATAAAATAATGCCTAGCTCCAAGGAAAATATACGTTTATTCAGCTGTCATGCTAAAAGAATCTTTTTATAGAGTGTTTTTAATTGTGGCTCTTAACCAAAAACATTTTTTTTCAAACTGCCCTGAGCACTTCATTGACTTGTGAAAACAAATTTAGTCAGCGGTGGAAAAATAGTTCTGATGCCTGCCCATTACAACACTAGTTCTCCAGCACCGTGTTGTTATCCAGCCAGAACCGGATCTCATCCAGGTTCCGTTTCATCCATTCAATATTGTTCTTCACAGTCTCTACTGCCTGCTTTCTGGGCATCTCACCTGCTCCTGCATTCGGATGAAGTGCAAAAAAGTGCTCCATCTGAAAAGAAACCAACGTTTTTTGCTTGATAAGGCAGATAAAAGTTAAAACATTGTACACAAAAAAGTCAATTTAAAGGCAAAAGCAAGATCTGAAAACAGCCTTTGCTTCTTACCTTCCAAAGCTGCATATCGGTGTTGTATGAACTAGTTATTCTGGAGGGCAGGCGGCCCAAGTTTCTGTCATTAATGGTATATCTAAAACAGACATGACATCATAAATACCACTGTTATTCTCAAAGGGAAGGCTGATCTCTTTCAGCTGTTAGATGAACTAACCTGTTCACTAGGTAATCCCAGTTGAGCGTGACCCACTCCCAGGCCATGGTTTTGCCATATGGGTTTCGAGATACATACTGCACTAAAGTAAAAACATCTTGACTCCTCACAATGCTTTCATTTTTAGCAGCTTCAAGCAACCTGTTACAAAAGCAAGACATTTGAATAAATGAATTATTGAGCGATAGTTTGCTTCCACAAAGAAGTCAAAGTGCTTATGCAGACCATTTTGCAGACCCTTTTATCCAAAGCAACTACAAAGAAGAACGTAAGCATGCTAAATCTCAAATTTGTGTTGTATTTTTATACATTTGCAAATAATACGGCTAAATAAGTCAAGTGTTCTTGTGAGTGAGAGCATGATCAGTCTCTATAGATGAGTCTTTTCTTTTGTCTCATGAAGCATATCTGAGAATAATGAATTAACAAAAAAAAAAAAACTCTATATCATGCAGAAAAAAAGATGGATGGGGAAACTTGGTTTTATCCATGTTGTTGATTGGATTTTGATAATCTGAGCTTGCCATCAATTATGGATTTATGTGTTTTAATGATCGGACAAATCTGGCAAAGTCTGTCATTTTCACCGAAAGACATTTGATTAAACGTTACAAGGTCAAAAGAACAAAACAATCAAATACATGGATGAATCACTCACACGCATTTAGAAAAAAATAGAGACTGAACTGGGAGGAGGTAGTTTACCTATGAAGAAGAGTGATATCTTCTACAGAAGCCAGGCCGTAGAGCAGCTTGTCTTTCTCCTGAGCAAGAGTGGCAGAGATATACTTGCGGAACATGATTTCCCAGCTGTGGACTGATCCTGACTTCTTCATGCCGTATCGGTACACCAGCAACCGTAGATTGACAGGCACACTGCTGCTCCCCAGTCAGATAAAAAGCCTCTTTAACACACACGTTCTGATTGGACCGCTGGAGCTTTTTATGTATGACTGTAGTTACCTAATTGTTCCGTCAATCCATTTACTGAAAACGTCAAAGGCTTGGTCGAGAGCCTCCTGGTCGCCCATCTGACATGCAAGGCCCAAAACTGTCTCTCTCAGCAGCCTGTACATGAAAAACAAAAAGAAATCAAAATTTTACAGTATAAATTTCAATCAACTTTTTTTAATTAAACAGAATTTTTTTCAGCTGGCACACACGTGCAAACTAGTCAACAACATTATAAAACGGAGGTATCTGGTTTTACAGGAACGATAAAATCAAGAATGTGTCCTTGGCCTGCTGTAGGAAAGCTTTTTTAAGTTATTTCATCCAAAAAGAAATTCTCACCGCTCTGTTTGCGTCCCCTCATCATTCCACCCAAGCTCTTTGGATATCTTCTGCACATGGTCACGGAAGAGTTTCTAAACAGAGATATGGTGTGAAACCATTTGAGTAACAAAAATACCAAATAGGGACTTCTGGCCAACATTTATATAAAGAATATCAGCTATAAAATCCACATTTTGAATAATATTAAATTTTAACATTGTATATGATTTTTCATAAAATGGATTTTGCATGGTATGGAGGGTTTATTAAATAATTTGGGATCCAACCTGAAATTTGGGGTACAGCACTGTATCATCAGCCAGCATCTCTCTCACATAGGAGACAGAAGTAGATACTCTATCCCACACGATATACTCGGTTTCATTGGCCAGATATCTAGTTAAGTTGAAGGCATGCCCATAGTTGACAATATCTGCGCTGTTAATGCAAAACAAAAGACAGCAATTTAAGCATGACGCCATTATCCTTATTCTTTTGACCTTTGCTATAACCAAAAAAAGCTGTGCTATGAAAAAAAAGCCAAATTTACTTTTGTGCCTGTCATCAAGTCAAGATTGAAAGCATAAGCTTTCTGCAGCTGGAGGATGTTTGTACTAACTCACCGTCCAAATGCAAATACATCATCAATGTAGCTGCTTCGGTCAGTTGCATCATACACCTAAAAAGATAAGTATTATGTGGGTTATTATGTTTTATTACACTGCTCTTTGCGATACTTGATCCTGTTTAGAAAAAAGAGACTACATTTAATAAATATTAATTCGTGATTGGTCAATTGATCTGGTCATTATCATTGCAATGAGCAATAGTTCTGACAGTTCTGACAATAATAATACCTGATGATTTAGAGACAGTTGCTCAGCAATAGCGCTCCACACATGTTCATAATGATTTACTCGGTAAAAGCCCATGTGGTCTTTGTTGACTTTGATGAGACCATCGGTAGCAGGAGAGTATCCTACAATTACTGCCTCTAATTAAACACAAGCAGAATAACTCAATTAAAACAACCTTTTCCTCAATGCAAAAAATGTTTAAAAAAACTCTGAGCATCTTGTTCACCTGTTTCTCCCTTGTCAAACTGGAAAGAGGCGTTTTTGGAGTCAAGTGTTCTCCATTTCACAGGAATGGTCCATTTGTAGCTGTGGGTCAAGAGTTAAAATATCTGAGTGAACTAAATGCAAATCAGAGGTCAGTTCATTATCATTGCTCCTTCCTGTGAAGAATGATCAGAGGAATTATTATTTGTGATCATGCTCACTGATACTTGTGATCAAACCAACCATATGACTAGAATGAATTTAGAAAGCAAATCTACTTATCTACATTTTAAAAGGAGGACAGAAGTACTTTTTCAGATGTTTGGTACTTGACGTCAAAGGCTGCGCATTTGATAAAACAATGTATTGGTCAGAATGATTGATTTTTCTTTTATGCCATTCATGCCATTTTATGCCATAACATTCATAAAGATCGTGTTCCATTAGGATATTATTCAAGGCCAAATATTGTCCTAACAAACTACACATGAATGGAAAGCGGATTTATTTAGCTTTCAAATGACGTATAAATCTCAGTTTAAGATAATGGCCCTTATTACTGGTTTTGTGATCTAGGGTGAGATTTTTGAAAAATGTTAGGCATATTTGGTTCATGGTAAAATTTCTATTTCTATTTTATTTTCATTTTTATTGCGTGACACAATCAGGCTCACCCCAATGGAGTGCTGGGCTGGCTGGGGTCAGCATTGGGGTCCAGAAGAAACCTGGTCTGGGTGAGTTTAGCTTCAGTGTCTGTGTTGGTCAGAGTCAGCACAGGATAACCCATCTGCTTGGTCCATGTGTCCATGATGTCTGCCACAGCTACCCCGCTCTCCTATGAGCCGAGAGAGATGGGTATTAGCAGTCAAAATTTAGAATGTTTAAGTTTTTAAAAGCAATCTCTTGTGCTCACAAAGGCTATATTTATTTAATTACGTAACAGTAAAAAGAGGAATACTGTAAAATATTTTTTGTAAAGCACGATACAATATTGTTTAAACTTTGGGGTCATACGATTAATTAATAAAAAAAGGAACTGATACTTTTACTCAGCAAGGAAGTAGAGAGTGAAATTAAAAGTATAATGTTGCAAAAAAATTCTCTAAAACTGTAATACAATGTTTTCAACATTGATAATAATAAAAACCCTTATTAATTGAACGGCATTAATAACTTACAACTGAGCACCAAATCAGCATATCAGAATGATTTCTGAGACATGAAAAATTATGCTGAAAATTCAGCTTTAATAATTTAAAAAATAATAATTTTAGTTAATAAGAAAATCTGGACAAAACGCTAAAATGCAAATACACGGTTGATAAAAGATATTTACATCAGCCAAGGCTTGCCAAAAGTCTGCAGTCTTTGCATTCTGGAATGGGTACCTTTTTAAATATCGCTGTGGTGAAAAAGAAAGGGGTGTTATTTTCACAGCATCACGTTTGATATATATATATATATATTAGGAGTATTACATGTAAAAAGCAAGGCGCCTTACTCGACATCCATCCCTAAATGTTTCACGGCCAAGCAAATCCTCCAGCATTCGTAAAATAGAAGCACCCTACAATAGAACGACATCACAGTTATCAATTCATAGCCAATAGAGTTAACAGATTAACAGCTCTAGGTTAAGCATCACTGCCTTAACCATACCTTGTTATATGAGATTGCATCAAACACAGATGTGATCTCAGCAGGACTGGACACATCCACGATAATAGGATGAGACGAGAGAAGAGCGTCATCAACCATGACAGGAAATACATCATTGATAAGCATGACGTCCCGCTAAAAGCACACAAGATCAACTGGCGTAAACATGACATCCAGGTTCAATGCAACCGAATGGTTTGAGCGAGATATTGCCTATTTAGGAAACTATTTGAAGGATTCAGGCATGTGCTCACCATTCCCCAGTCAGGCTCAGCTTCTTCCACTCCCACATACTCAAAAAAGCTGGCAAAGCCCTCGTTCAACCACAGGTCGTCCCACCAGTCCATAGTCACAATATTTCCAAACCACTGCAAATTAAAGACAAAACAGTTCTTTAAACGGTAGACCCCAAATACCTCATGCTCATTCAGCCCTATATACTGTTCTGCTATACTGTTCCTTTTATAAAATGTGTTCATTCTAGGAAAAAGTCATTTGTACATCTTGAACAAATGTATTTTTTAAAGGACATTTTGTCAGACGTTTGTAGCGCTGTCATAAGACCATACATAAAAAAATAAAAGTATTCAATACATGAACTATGAAACCAAGGTTGGCAGCATCAGCAGCAAATACTTTGCTCTGAGTGAATGACTTTACAAGGAAAGCAGTTACAAATTACCTAATTACATCATGATTTTAGATCATCTATAAAAGTTTTCTACAGTTCTGTTATATCATCGTATAATATTTTTAGCCCTGTGTAACTTCGGATTGTTTTTTTTTTTTTTTATTTAAACTGTGTCCAACAACCTTGGACCTATAGCCCTAAAAAGATAATCTTATCAGTGTACAATGTTACTGCAGTCATTATCCCAAAAAAACATCCCTGTATCGGATGCTTGCGAGAGAGTGTAATATGTAACTGTTTGATAATAATCTTTATGGTAATCATATTTTCCTCTGTCGGCCTTGTTACTGGATCTGATAAATTCACCCTCTTTGATTGAAAATGCAGTTACAGGAAACAGTAAAATGAAATACATGCTCAGCACAGGGTGTTCTGCCATTTTGTATCTGACGTATGATGGATGATGTACTGTATACTTGAGTGCCCTTGCTCTGCGTAGTGTCCTGGACAGAGCCCTCGTAGTGTGCTTTTAAGCCCTACTCTGTGCTATGAATTATATCTAAGCTGCAGTCTGGATATAGTAGCTACAGGAGATAAAACTAGTCATAACTTCACTAATCAGATATGTGATAGGGTTAGTAACCTGGTGAACAAGCTCGTGCGCAATGACACTGGCCACTCGCTGCTTGTTGACCGAGGAGGATTCGTTCTCATCGAACAGCAGGTTGGTTTCTCTGTAAGTGATCAAGCCCCAGTTCTCCATCGCTCCTGTCCCAAAGTCTGGGATCGCTATCTTATCTGCAACACAGACAGAATACATCCTATGTTCTTTTGTCACAATAATCATTGCATAGACAGACAAGATATGAATCAGTTGATAAGATATGATAGAAATCATAAATCTGTGTCGGTTTTATAAGATCATGATTTGTACAGCTGGTTAAGGGTCAATGAAAAATGTCCACAAAACAGATATAAGAAAATATAAACAGTAAAGAAAATATAATGTTTATATATATATATATATATATATATATATATATATATATATATATATATATATATATATATATATATATATATGTGTGTGTGTGTGTGTGTGTGTGTGTATATAAATACATACACATACATATATATATACATATACATATATACATATATACATACACACACACACACATATATATATATATATATATATATATATATATATATATATATATATATATATATATATATATATACTGTATATATATATATATAGTTTAAAACATTATATTTTCTTTACACCTCACATGTATGAAGACACACATATTAAACATTTAAAAAATATTTTTTCATATATTTTCAAGGTAAATACATAAATATGTAATGAAAAAAAATATTTTAATAAAAATGTGTGTGTGATAATTTACCAAGTTTCTCTATGGAATATTCCATGTCAAAATACTCCTCAAAGTAATCAAATATAATCTTGGTGACATTTGCAGCATATTCAGCGGTTGAGATCTGCAAAGGCTGAGCATAGATCCGCAGCTGTCAGGAGGGAGAGAACAGATGAATAATGAAAATCCGTAGAGGCTTCATGATGCTGATTGTCAAGAACTATTTCAGCAAATTATGGATTCAGTAGAAAAAAACAATGACAAAAGCGCTTACTGGTACATTTCTTTTCGAGGTCCGCTCCACATAGTGGAACTGGTGAACCGCAAAACATACCAGATAGGTACTCATCCTTACTGACTTTTTAAAGGATGTTTTTATCTTTTGATCCGACACTTTTTCTATGCTCTGTGAAAGAGAGTTTTAGGAGTTATACTTAATATCTATAAACTGAATAGAAAGCAAGCATATAAATGCAACAAGACCTCATTTCCCACAGCTGCCAGTAAAAACCACACTTAACACATTACATACAAGAAGACTGATGGTTCATGACTTGGTTTACAAGTTTAAACTACACTTTGAAACCTTCAACAATTGTTTTGAAGGCTCAAATAGCAAGCGAACGTACCTCTACAGGCATGTTGGACAGCGCTTCATAAGCACTGTCATGGGTGATGGAGATCGTGTAGGTGGCCTTTTTGTTGGGCTCATCAAAACAGGGAAAAGATTTACGAGCATCTGTGGGTTCATGGTCTGTTGCAGCGATTTTCCTGTAAAAGATCAGAGAGGGGTCCATAAAACTCAACTAGTGGTTTACTTTTACCTCAGAAACCTCATGTGGGGAAAGTCCAACCACATTTTCATTAACATCTAATCAAGTTTGATTACAACTAAATTAAACTCACTGTCAGTAACATGCGTGTGCAGCAAAATTGATTTTTGGTGAACCCTGAAATTTTGCCCAAGTGCTTTAAAACAAAGTATAATGTAATGTTTTTACAATTACGTCAATAAACAGACTCTATTCCTATGTGCTGTGAGTCACAGGTTTTGTAATACATACTGGATAATAAAGTTGCATTCGTTAATTCTATATGACATAATATTGTGCGATTTGTTTAGTTTTCCTCAGATCTGAACCTGAAACGCATCAGAATAGAGCAGTAACGGGGCTTAAAACCAGTTACTTCATGAATAAATAAGCTTTAGCAGATGTAGATCTCTTATTCTTGGCACCTCACAGCTTTCGTTCCAAGAAATGAGGGTACATGTCAGTTCAGCGCATTTGTTAAAATTTTCACACCGATCCCAAATCAAGTAATATATAATGGCCCCATCAATGGCTAGCATCCCACATCCACAAACATACTACACCCTAGGAACTGCATTTTCGTATGTTGCATAAGAATCAGTCGCACTTAATGAAATAAAAGGGAACAGCTTGTTAATACTTAAGCTCTGAAAATAAATATAGAAGCGTAGCATTGAATGCTTAACATTGTAATCTCATTGGTGTTTTCCACCATTTTGATATCTCCCTCAGAGACTATAATTTATTTCTCTGTGGAGCAAAGGTCTCAGATCATCTTATTCAAACTGTGGGCTACATTCAGACATTCCTGTCCTGTGTAATCTGTTCCCTGTGAAATCAAGGAGCTTAGCTGTAATGGTTTGATACTGAGATAAAAAGACTAAGGCAAGACATTTCTGGGACATGTTGTAATATGGTAAGGTCATTTGCGATAGTCAGTTCTGACTGATTCATCAGGTCATCTGTTAAATACTGGGCAGGGTTGTAAAATAATGTAATAACAGTAACTTATTACTATGCGCATGGGTCAGTTGTGGAATTTGTTTCTAGTTTTATATTGAGGAAATTATACTTTTCTTATCCTCAAAATTTCATTTAGACCTTCAAAATGCCAACTACTTTTTGCATGTCATGACAACATAAATCTGTCCTGAATTTTGCAGATTTTACTGAGCTTACAACTTACGTCAAAAGAACTTACCAGCCAATGACGTCCACTTCAGTGCAAACTATATTTTGAAACTCAATGCATCCATACAGAATAAAACTTTTAAAGACATTTATAATATCTACAAACGTATTGAGCATCACAAACTTTTCAATACTTAGTTTTCGACATTAAGAAATCTTTTTTGAGCATCAAATCAGTAGCAACATTTTAGGTGTTACGGTTTTAACTACAATTTACAGTAAAATACCGTAATTTAATCAACTGATATAATGTTAATCTACCAACCTTTTGAAGTACTGAAATCTGTTTTGTACCCTTGTAATACACTGATAACCACCAAAAGCAGGTGGTGATGAGAAAGTCACATGACGAACCAAAGCCCATCACAAGCAGCTTTTAAATATTAACATATATAGAAGGCGCACAGTGTCATTTACACAGACACTAAACACCATCATGGTAACACTGAGATAATGCAATAAACACAACATTAGATGTAACATACAACCCTAATGTACAAAACAGTTAAGAAAAAAACTATAAACTATAACTATATTTCAACAAAACATCACATTTTAAATTTAACGCTTTTAATTCAATTTACAATTATTCACTGTAAATGATACTGTCTTTTTCACTTCCAAAAACAATATAATATGATAAAATGATATAATGCCCAAATCAGTTTTTTGCCATATATAGTAGGGAAACTTACCATTAACCCTAACACCTTTTTACTGCAGCATTTTTATCGTTAAATTCACAAAACATTTTTACAGTGTACAATATAGATGTCTTGACTCTTACTTGGTGACTTCATTCTGCTGATACGTGGTCCTGTAGAAACCGACCAGAGAGCCGTTGAGCCAGCCCTGGAAGTGTAGAGTGAGGACATAGTGCTCGTCTGGGCCAGTGGCGCTCAGCTGCTCGGCTGCCTCCACCACCACATACTCCTGCGGCTTGTACTCGAAGCATTCCTTCACCTGGACATCGGTCAAGCCGGACGGCAGGCTGCGCTTCAGGAGGGCACGGCGGTGACAAACGTCTCTCGGATGTGGAGCCACAGGTGCTGACTGGGCTGAGCCAGGGTCAGATGGATGGACACGCTCCCGGTGTAGATGTCTGTGTCGAGGTCGGGCTCCAGGTGCAGGTCATAATGGAAAGGTACCACGTAGGCAGGTAAGCGGAAGTTTTTCCAGTCTCCATTTGTGTTGTCGGACGGTTTACAAGGGCCCCGGTCATCTGGCGTCGTTGTAGGTAATGGTGTTGTGGGTAATGGTGTTGGTTTGGGCTCCTCTTCGGAAGAGGAGGTCTTCTGGCTCAAACCAACTCCGAGCCCCACAGCAACACCTGTCACAATGAAGACGGCGCAGATGATGGCAGCATGCTTGCCTCGGATAAGGTACCGCTTTTTCCTCTTTTCAAACTCTAGGCTTTCCATGGTGAGCCGACGAACTCCGAGAGTCAGAATGTGTACAAACACTCAAAGTTCAGAAAGTCAGAACACTCTCTCCCTGTGACATACACAAACACACACACACACTTTTTATCCTTACTCTTTCTTTTGCCTCCAAAGAGAGAAAACAGCTGTGTCTGGATTCCCTAACGTGTGGACATATGCAGACCCGCACACGCTCATGCAGGGCAGCCTGTGGGAAGCACAGAGGTTAAAGCAGGAGTTAAGTTTCAACACAGTTCAAAAAACTGCTCTGATCTCTATAAGGTCACCGCCACGCGGTTGTCAAAATGCCTACGCCGGGAGGTGATCCTTTAGCTGCAGTGTGGCAAGTTCTCACGCTGACAGCGGTGATACATAGGGGACAGGGGCTCAATTTGCACCGCCCTTCAGTTAAACATAAATCAAAATATGTTAATCAGCAGTCAGAGAGGAATGATCACAAACAAGCATCAGAGAGAGAAGAGTGGGGGAGGGAGGCATAGGAAAGCAGAGTAAAAAATGAAAAGAGTTATTACGAGAAGAGGAAGGGGCTTATGGGAGAGATCTGGAGAATGTTACGAAACTGTTGCAGTTTAAGTGGCTAAAGAAGTTTTGTCAGACATAAGGGGAGCTTTGATTTAAAAAACATCAGTACAAATATAGCAAGGAAATAGTTTGTAAATGCTTTGGAATAGAGGTGCCAAAATCTTTACTCTGTGAAATATTATTTAAATGAAATAAATTATTCTAGAGTAGTGTCTTTCTGCTTCATAATGTAATGTTTAATTTAATTTGTCTATTGTCATTTCTTTGTTATCATATGTGAAATTTACTAGCAATTCCTGAGTGGAAATTTCTATATACATGGTGCATAACGTTTTTTCTTCAGTGTATGAAGGGCCAAAAACCAAGTTGATTGAGGGAAGTGGGCTGAAAATATAATGTTACATTATATCCAACCATATAAGATTAAAATGTGTATATATTAAAATTAAAATAACTTTTCACGTTTCACATTTCAAAGCACACACACACAAAGCACCCAAAAACTAAATGAGAAATAAATATATGCTTCTATGACATGTTTTTTTTTTTCCTGCCTTTTCATCATAGCTATATAAATCAAAGCAGAACCATAAAGACTACAAGACTAACATAATGCATGTCTTTATTGAATCCACTTCAGTGTAAGTATAAATTTGGACAATTATTTTTGGTCATTTGAGCTAGATGTTGTCGTTTAGTGTGATGACTATCAGGTATGAGTTTAAAAACCCATAACAAAAACTGAGTATTGCAATTACGCTTAGTGTTTTGGGGCTGATCACTCCACCCTGCAGACTTTCTCATCATGACGGTGGAATATTTTAGGGAGAAATCAGGATTTTTTTTATAAGAGTTCTGCAAGGTAGATATGAAAGACTTGGTTAAATCAGTTATCATCAACATATTAGTTATCATAATCATAAATCATTTGTTATCATCAGTTTGTGCGTAATATTTCTGGTAAATGCAAAATAATAAGGAGTGTTAACAATGGCACTGTAAATGTGTTATCTTGGAATATGATAAAAGAGAGATGAGAAGCTGTTACATGCTGTCAAGATGAATAATCGCTCGCTGAATTTCATCACTCTCTTTGACTCACTATTAACGCCCTAGCAGAAATAAGAAATAAGGTCAGCAAAATGATCATCTTGTCCCTTTTTTGGCCTTTACTGTGACATTCAGTGTGCTATTAAAATGTATTATGTTTCTGCAATTTATTAATTTACTTAATTTCCTGTAAAGCTGCTTTGCAATGATTTGTATTATAAAAAAGCACTGTATAAATAAACTTCAATTGAATTATTCAACAGCTGCTGTTCACTTGGATCTATCAGGAATAAATGGTCAGCCACACATTACAAAAGAGGTACTTTTTATAAAGCATTCGTTTTCTTTAATACTTGATGTAGCCTTTGTCAGTCGGTATATGGATGGATGATAATAGGTCATCTATAAGCCTTGTATGTGACTTTTATGAGACTACTGATATGACTAGCGGTTCATGTGAGGGAACATCAATTTGGACACTTTTCAAAAGTACAATTTCAGTTCACTTGCTCCTTTAGTGGTGAAGCGTCCTTAGCTCAGAGCTGCCATCCAGTGGACATAGCTGAGTAAATAATAAAAAAAATAACCTCTTAGCCGAGGAAATATACTCAAGGTTACGGTCATTTATAAGAAAAAAGTAACTTCCTGAAATTATACATATTTAATTTGAATATGTCAGGTGTGAACCGACATGGACACATGAGGTTTTTGTCTTCTTGGCAGTGGATTTTCAGAAGCGATCAAAAAGCGTCTCTGCGGCAGCTTCTGTACGGCTGTCCGGTCTCTTTTCATTTTGTCTCTGCTGGTTTTGGGGATTTTCATGACTCTCTTTGGAGGCGAGAGCGGCCTAGTCATGTTTCGAGGTAACAAAGAAGGCATCACCTTAGACTTCTGGTTGGGTTTCCGCTTTGTATTGTTTGATTTTGCAGCTGTTTGCTGTTGGTCAGAGTTTTTGGAGTCTGCATATTCAGCCATTACCCCGACCACATTCAGACTGACAATGGCCTCTGATATCCCGGCCATGTTTTGTGCTCTGCAGCGGTACTCCCCTGCGTCGCTATACGATATTCCATTCAGACTGACTGCTGACCAGCGGATTCCCACACGTGGAGACTCTTGTACATCTGCAGGCAGTAAAGTGATCAAAGGAATAAAGATCGCTCTCACTTAAGTCAGTTTAATAGCTCATAAACTTGTAAAACAGTTGCACCAGTGTGCTTTGTAAGATAATATTTAAACACGAAGGTTTAAAACCAAGTACACGACAACTACTAAAAAGTTGATTATTTTAAGTGTGCAAAGTTCTAGTCGTAACTTACATCCAGAAAGTTTTCTTGGCAATCTTTCAGTGTCCATGCTGCTTTGCATCTGCTTACAACAACCTTGAAATAAAGGAACATATACACTGGAGACCAGAATTCTGACATTATCAGTGAAATCAGTAAATCAGTAATTCATATCAGCATAACAATTCAGTGAAAAGTTTAACTGAACAATTAAAATAAGATTTTTAGAAGGTATTGGATTTTAAAATCTTTAATTCTTTCTATTTAAATAAGAAATGTGATATATATACAGAAAGAAACAACATTGTGTATTAGTGCTTTTTGCTTATATACAGTAACTTTTTAAAGAATTTAAATTTGCTTTTTATTTTAGTTTTTATTGTAACTATAGTAATTTGATACATGCTTTCATTGTTTTTAAAATAATTTAATATATCTATTTTTAATTAGCTTATAATTATTTCAGCTTATTTTTAACAACCTACATTTTTTAAGGTTTTTTATCTAATATTTTTCTAATATTTATTTTTTTATTTATTTCAGCTGTACTTCAGTGAACAAAAATATTTGAATACCTTATTTATATTTAACAACAATTATTTATACACTACTAATAGTATTAGTAATAGTAATAGTATTTATTTTTATTCCGAATATTCTTTTTATAATTTGAGTTTTAATTTTGCTCTTGGTAATTTTTGTTATGTGCTCTTGTTATTTAATTAGTTTTAGTTATATGCTTCTAATTATACTTTATTCACTTTGCCAAAACAACATTTCTAATGTTTTAATAAGAATTTAAGTTAACAATAACACTGGTGTGAATGAAAATATGCCACATGGGTGTATAAGATTACCTTGTTTATAAAGGTTGGGTATGGCAGACTTGATCCACATAAGTGTTGGGGTTGGGTGTCCTGTGGCTTTACAGCGAAGTAAGACATTGCTGCCCAGTAGAGCTGTGATCTTGGTGGCAGAGGTCACCACGTAGGGCCTGCGGCAGCGGGTGAGTTCCACGCTCTGAAAGGGAACTCCGGCGAGATCTGGCGGTTCACTACAGGTCAGGAATCGATCCAACAGGACCAGAGAAGTTTCTGGGGCTTTACTAATGTCAAGCAAAGTGGAAAGTCTACAGTCACACACCCAGGGGTTGTCCTGAAGACCTGCGGATGGGATGAAATGGGTGAGAGAGCTTGATGACACATTCGGTATAAAGAGGTGTGCGCTGATTACATAACCTGTTCTCTCCAGCATGACTGGACTAATCAGCGCACAGGGCTTTGGTTTCCACTGGAGGAATGCAGTGAGCTATCAAAAGGCTGAAGACTCTCAGATCGTACTTAGATATCACCTATGTGTCTGTGTGTACCAGTCAGGTTGGGTAAATATTTAATTGCCATGAGACATTAATGACTTAATTTGGTTTCGCTGGCAGTGGCTGTGTGCATGTGTGTGAACATTTTGTCTAGTAGTTGTGTGAGGGCCAATCAGGGTGGGTAACTAGATTGTTATGCGCTAAAAACATTTTCCAGAAACCACACAGAAAATCTGAGATTACAATTTTAATTTAAAAGGATAGTTTTTACCACCAAACTATATGACTTTCTTTCTTTTCTGGAACATGAAAGTGTGTTTTTGTCCACACAATGGATGACGGTTACCACCGAAACCAGTTATCAACGGTTTTTTTTTTATATCTTCATGTTCAGAAGACAGAGAGTCAGGCAGGTTTGGAATGACATGAGGATGAGTACATAATGACAGAATTTTCATTTTTGGATGAACTATCCCTTTTATGATATTGGAAATTCTAGAAACATGCTGTAAAATAAATAAAAAACGTAAAAAAATTTTTTTAAATGAAATATTTAATACAACACATTGGTAACATTATATTTTGATGGTCCCTTTTCAGCATTCTGTTGACAATAAGTAACTTTGCACCCGCATGTCGACTAACTCTCATTAGAATATTAGTAGACCGTCAGATGAATTTCTGCTAACTCTTTATTGTGATGGTCTCCCAACAGACATTCTACAAACTATAAGTAACTTTACTACATTTTACTTATTCTAACCCTAACCCTACTAGTCTACTAATACTCTACTAACACTCTAATGTGAGTTGGTAGATATGTAAAAGAAATATTACTTACAGAATAACTTAACAGAATGTGTTAAAGAGACCATCACAATAAAGTGAAACCCTAAATGTTTTTTGAATTTTTATTGTTTAATTATTAATTGTAAGTACTATACTAATAATGATTTTAACTGCAAAATATACGTCTAAGTTAATATACCTTTGAACCCCACTGTATATATACAGTCCCACGTATTGTTGCCAGTACCGTATGCAGATACATTTGTTATCATCCTACAGCCTAACAGTTGATCTACAGTGTGGTGTTTCACCTAAAACCACTGAGCCCTGCGTCTGCGAGCTGTCACTGAGCGGCCAGAGAGCAGTCAGATCATTGGGCAGGGTGCTCAGCCTGTTGCTGGAGAGGTCCAGGTAAGTCACATTGATAAGGTAACGTGCAGCCAGGGGTGGGATTCGTGCCAGGCGGTTATTGTGCAATCCAAGTGTCCGGAGGCGGGGCACATCCCTGAGTCCCTCCCAGGGGAAGGAGGACAGGAGGTTCCCGTCCAATCGTAACTCATGAAGGAAAGACAGGTTTGTGAAACTCCTTGGATGCAGAACAGTGATGGAGTTATATGTAAGCCACAAATAAAGCAGTTCTGGCATGCCAGAGAAAGCACCTCTGAAGATCCTGGAAACAGAGGTGCGCTCCAGACGAAACTTGACTGCATCACTTGGTAGATCTACTGGAATGGCGGTCAAGGCTGGGTTTTTACAGAGCACCGTTCTACAGGAAACACAAATTTAATGGTTAATGCCCTTCGCATTGTTATATACCGTTAAAAAAGCATTTAAAAATAGACCACAATGTACTGTCAACATATAAAGTGTCAGTGCAGGTAAAACTCTACAACTTACAAATATAGCGACTCCACTAAATTACACCAAGAGAGCAGAGGAGAGCGGGTGTGAATGGAAGAAGCCGGGAGCACAGACTTGACTGGGCGAAAAAAGATTATAGAAATACCCATTTGACTGTACCTGAGTCCCTTGGCATTGCTGCGATCATGGAGCACACAGGTGCACAGAGATGGACACGATGGACTCTGTGCACAGACCACCAAAGCCAAACACAAAGAGAGGTCTGCATACAGAAGTGGATGCATCGCTTCACAGACACATAAAGCATCTCACACACCACTGTCCCTCGAAAGAAGTACCACTCTCTGCCTGAGCAGGACTGTGACATTTCCAAACACTGCCGTAGATTAAGACGAACACTAAAAGGATTAGTTGAGATTACTGTGGTGAGGAGCAGATCAGCACCTAGTCAGTGTAGTAAAGAGACACATGCCCCGTTACTGATGCATTACAATAACAGAGGTATAGTGGAATATTAATTTAATTAAATGTAAAGAATATGTGTGTCTAGAACAGGATGGCTGATACCTATACAACTCGCAGAGACAGTAGCAAACTGGATTTAGCAAACTTTCAAAGGAATTGCGTACTCCATAAAGCAAGTTTGCAAATCTAATACTTTGTTTGGAACTGTATTAATTAATAATTATATATTTAATTATAGTAGCATTTGCTTTTACGAATGGAGGTGGAATTTGTAATTTGTATAACTTTACATTAGCTAGTGACAGGCCCTGTTGAAAGTCTGCTTTATGAAGCTTCAAAACATGATTCTTCTAATCAGTTTCTAATCAGTGGTTTGAAGCTTGTTTCAAACCTGTGTGTCAAATCACATGATTTTTTAATACCTGACATTGTCATAACGGACAGAATTCCCAAACTTTTGTATTAGTCAAAACCTGTGCATGCTGGTGACCCTTTTCATATTATATGTATAATTACTTTATTGCTGCTTTTTCCAAAATTCTACGTTTATGTAAATTGGTAAGAATTTTGGTTTCCAATCAAATATACATATTTGATAAAAAAAACCCCACTGACAATGTAATTTGCCTCTAAGAACAATCTATGGTGTTATAAAATATAATCTAGCATAATACAGCCTACTTAGATTGCACTGATCAGAACTTATACATCTGTAATATAGTTTGTGTAGCCTATTATACACAAAATACATAATTCAAATGTATCGTAATGTTCCTAAACTGCCAAACCCTGCCTGAAAAAAAACAAACAAGAAAAATGACAGAACACTGATATTTAATGATATTTTATTACTTGCAGCCTAAATAACATGACAAATTGCGTTTTTTGTGAAATCATTTGCGAATTGCCATTGCTTTGTGTAAGCTGTCATGTTTGAGTTTTCCTTGCACACACACACACACACACACACACACACACACACACCATTTTTACCAGAAGTCGCCGTTTCGATCCCTTTAGAAACAGTAATAATTTCGACAAACAATGGCTTAAAGTGATTCAGAAAGATTCGTTCATGTCAAATCCACCTGTACGGAGAAGTTTCAGCTCAGAGCTGGGTTTCTCTCTGGGGAAGTGAAAACCCGGAGTGGATCCGCGGCGGCGTGATCACAGAGTCGAAGAATCCGATCCACTTACATACAGAGCTCCACTCCGGCTTCCGGTGTGCGTTGCTTGGTAACTACTTTGACGCTTTGGCTTCTTGTGGAACTATTTTCGTTTCCCCAGAAGAAATAGTCGAACTAACTTTCCAATTCCGCCTGCGCGATAATTGTGGCTACAGTAAGGTACATTAAATAAATACTCCATCTTGCCATGATTCACAAGGTGGTGTCGGAGTCCCTCCCTCTGCTCTCAGATGACTGCAGCAGCAGACAGCAGTGCTCTCTCTCTCTCTCTCTCTCTCTCTGACCGACAGCAGCAGAAGCATGGCGGCGATGGAGACACGGGAGTGCGAGACGGAAGGCTGCCGCAGCGAAGCTAAGCTCCAGTGTCCCACCTGCATCAAACTCGGAATTCAAGGCTCATACTTTTGCTCTCAGGTGAAGCTCTGACACTTCGCTTCAATAAACAAACGAGGCTCTCGGGTTTTGTCGCTCATGTCACGCTGCCGGCCTACGGGACTGAGCTCAGCGTTAGCTAGCTAGCTGCCTCACGTTACAAACAGGCACTTTAAACCTTACTCTGAGCTTTGACGTTTACGTCAAAGTTTTGTGCGTGATGATTTTTCTGGATGGCAGATGTTTCACCCTAAACACGGGAGCGCAAATGTAATTTGCGAGCTGTTTCTTCGTTCAGCGTGATTTAAATGACTTCAGCTCAACGTGGCTCGCGCGCTCAGTTGTCAAATCATCACATCAAACCTTTAGTTAATTTATTTTCTATAGATTTAGGACAAAGGGATGCATACGTGATCGGTGCATCCTGTAAGAAAATGCAGCTCTAACCCTACCTCTTTTCATTCTCGTATGATTTTGCTGGTCACTCCTAGCCTGGGCTGTGTTTCAAACCCCAGTTAACTGCCTATCAAGACCGCATTGTAGGCATCTTAAGTGTTTTGTGAGTTACTTGCCCATGATGGTCAGAGATGCCGTCTAGGTTGGCAGCTCACTGGGTTTTGAGGCAAAAATTAGAAGTGCCCAGAAAACCGAAACGTCTACATAGACAGCGTTTTTGACCATTATGTTTTATTAGACATTTTGCTCAAAAATGCTGTCTTGGTAGACAGTTCATTACGTTTTGAGACACCTCCCTGGACTCAAGCACCTGTTGCAGGGCAGATCTGCTGTTTTGCTTGCCGGGTAGATAGGCTGATATGATGACAGGGTGCTGCCAAGCCCAATATATCTGATTTGACATTTCCACCGATTCCTTTTGATTCAGACTTTCGCCCTAATTAGACGAGCCACTGTAACTCCCATGTAATTCTAAACCAGTATGAATGTCTGTCTTCCGCTGAACACTTAAATTTGTAAGTCAGTTGTGTTCGGTGCAGCTCAGCCCCTGACATTCTTGAGAATATCCTGTTTCATCCTCCACAGATGAAAGTAAGCTATATATGCACATTTTTAAATTTGGGCGAGCTATCTGTGCGATACCATAAAATGTCAAGTTTATGTACTTTCTGTTTCAATAGGAAGTTGGAAGTGGACATATCAAAAGTTTTCTGTCTTTTTGTGTAAAATATCCAATAACCGTTTAGTTTAGTTCACTTGTTTCTCACTTACTGTTAAGTAGAGGTTTTTTTTTTTTTGCATTTATTTCAAGATCACCTCTTGTAATCAAAATATTTTATCTGTTTCTTGGAAAGAGTTTTATATTTTAAATGAAATATTAGTAGATGCTAAAACGTCACGAATTTACACATTTATTGGTCTCTTATTGTTAGTCACCAAGGCTACATGTATTTGATCAAAAATAGAATAAACACACTAATATAATGAAGTGTTATTATAATTAAAAAGAACGCTTTTCTCTTTTATTATGTTCAAATAGCATTTATTCCTGTAATGGCAAAGCTACATTTTCAGTAGTTGTTACTTCAGTGTCGCGTGATCACTCATTATAATATGCCGATCTGCTCAAAAACATTTACTATTATCAGTGTTGAAATGGTTGTGCTGCTTAATATTTTATGTAGAAACTCATGCTTTCAGGTTTCCGTATTAAAAGTTCAAAAGAACAGTGTTTATTTGAAATAGAAATCTTTCTAACATTATTAATGTAATTATTGCCTGTTGTTTTACAGCTGTTGACTTTAGTTTTACAGTAGTGTAATTTTGTACACTAACAGACATTACGTTTTATGGGCTCTTTAAGAAGTGAGTAATAACTGCAGTTCTGTATGTTTTCAGGAATGTTTCAAAGGCAGCTGGGCCACCCATAAACTGCTCCACAAAAAGCAAGTATGTAGTGTGTTTTCTCTTTGTAAAGGTTCAGCGTGTATGTGGATTACAAATCACGCCTTGCATGATGCCATCGTTAATATCTGGCTTTTCATTTGCAGAGGAGGACAAAATAAAAGATGATGGAAAGAACTGTGTGGAGAAAGAAATCAACACAGACCCTTGGCCCGGGTACAGATACACTGGTAACTCTGTGACCCCACTATCCCTGGTAAGGGCGCACGATCAATGACAGCATGATAATTACAGCGCACGTGCGTTAAGTACATGACAAAACAAATGTATGCATTCAAACGTCCAGTTTCGACTCTTTTAGACTCCCATGCGGCTTGTTTCTAGCAACATCCAGAGACCAGACTATGCAGATCATCCTTTGGGTAAGATCGCGAATCCCTTCACACGTAATTTAGACCTCGTTCTGTAAATGATGCACTGCAAGACTCGGGTCAACCTCTGTCATCTGGACTAGCTTTCTCGCTCCGTGCCCTTTAGCCGAGTCATTGCACTTTTCTAACAGACTGCCCTGTTCATTATTAGGCCTGTGTGAAGTTTAAACTTTTGACCCTTGAACGGCCCACTGACATACAAGCTTTGAAACTAATGGCCTCCATCTAATCAGCTGAAGTGCCGTTCGATTTTTAAGTGGATCTAGCGTTTGCTGCAGAAGCACACTTTGGACCAGATTAACCACAGTTTATGTAAATGTGCATCTAGATGTAACCTCTGTTTACAGTTACAGTTTTTGTTTGGTATCTTGTTTGATGAGTATTTATCATCATCATCATTTTTGTATTTTTATGCTCTTATAATCATTTGATTATGAAAAACGCTTTATGGTTTGTTTCATCTTATTTTATTTACTTGGTAGTTAGTTGGATACACATCATTAATAAAAAGTTTCATATGATGTTATATACTGTATGTGGCCCTAGAAAGTGCAAGGACACATGATCCACACCTACTGTATGATTCACGAGTCCTATTTAATCAGCTTCATTTAACTTCAGGAGGTTTGAGAATTTGTTTGTGAATACGTTTTTTCCCCTTGTCTGAATCAAGCAAATTAAATATTTAAGTAGTAAAAACAAAAAAACTGTCTTAAATTTAGATTAGATTAAAAAATATTTCTCCCCCATGAGAATTCAGAAGGTATTTCAACCCGTATTCTGTATGTTCTCATTATTAATAATAATAATATAGCTGATCAGTCTTCTAGCTAGTTTAAAATGTTTTTTTACTTTGCCCGATTGAAACTCGAGAATGATTCTTCTAATTTTATTAGCTTATATTTAACGTAAACTGACTAATAATGGTCACATGATTCCTCAGAAGTGGTGTTATTATGATCAATGTTCAAAACAGTAATGCTTACGTTTTGTGGAAACAGTGATGCAACTTTTTTTTTTATAGATCTTCTCTAACACAAAAAATGTCTTTGTCATTTTACTTTAATTTAATGCATGTTTACTGAATAAAATAATACATTTCTTTCTGACTAGAAACTTTAAACATTAGTGTATGTATATATTTTCAAGACAGATTATCACTAACCTGCTAGTTATTCTGCTAGTGTGTCTGTGAACTGTGAGAAATGTGACGTTCTTAGAGAAGGTAAAATGCATTCATGTCAATACTTTTTGGGGCCCTGTAAATGACACTCGTGATGGAAGGATGTTTCACATGATAGTACACATGTCTTTGTATTGAAGAGAGATTGCACACTTTTTTTTAGTATAGAAACATCTCTCATGAATCACTGTTTTGTGAATAAATGCTTATTTGTCCTTCATTAATGGATGCCGCAGAGTCTTCCCGTAAGTAACCATTATGGTGGTGATTAGTTGCTATTAGGCTCCTGTAGTTACAGCCTTTCATTCCTTTGTTATTAGCTCATCCTTGAGTCTCCAGGCCCCGGCTTTCAAACAGTAGAATAGTGATGAATTGAAAAAGCCTAATGTCTTCAAAAGCATCCAGTGGTTAGGTCAGGAGTGCGTGCTTATCTTTAGGACTTCTTTGTGAGAGCGTGTGTGTGTGTGATGGTCCTGAAGTCACCTTATACACGTTTCCATTTACCTCCGTGTGTGTGTGTGTGTGTGTGCGCGCGCGTTGGGGGGTGGGCTGCTGCAGTGTGTGTCTGAAGCTCTTCTCTCGCTCTCTGCAGCTGCAGAGGTTGGGTTGTTGGCAGGTACGAAGTCCCGCCGCTTCCCATGTGTGTCCGGCCGGTGATGTCCTCTTGTTCTAACAGTATTACAGGGAGCAGTTTGTTCCGCAGTGGGTGTATGAGTGTATTTTTGTGAGCAAGAGTGTGTCTGTGTAGTAGCATGGCTCTGTCTGTTTCTGCATGGCTGATGTCATTAATCAGCTGGGTGATATGACCATCGCTGTATTTGCTGGAAATTCAATGGAGAATGGTTACATTTTTATTTTTATTGATTCAGTTTTTGCACATCCTGCACTGTCTTTTTGCATTGCTTGAATTCCTTTGTAGATTTTATTTAAATAAAGCAGTTGTGCAGGTTGATAGCAATGCAAATGTATCCACCTAGGGGCAAATGGTACACTACAGGCTAAAAGTTTGGAATAATTAAGATATTTTGATGTTTTGAATGTTTAACAAGGCTGCATTTATTTAGTACAGGAAAAAAGAAATATTGTTAAATGTTATATACGTAACTGTTATCTGTTTGAATATATTTTAAAGCGGTACTCATTGCTGTGCTGTAAAAGCTGAATTTTCAGCATCATAAGAGATTGAAATTGTATTATAAAATGTAATTCATTCCTGAGCTGAAATTTTAGCTTGATTACTCCAGTCTTCAGTGTCACGTGATCCTTCGGAAATCGTTCTAATAAATCAATGTATTATCAATATTTAAAACAGTTGTGCCACCTTATAATTTAAAGGAAACTGTGACAAATTTAGCAATCCTTGCTAAATAAATGTATTAATTTCTTAAAATTTCAACAGATTTTTCAGTGGTAGTGTATGATGATTTACTGCTTAAAGCAGCAAAAACGTTTTTCAGTGTTTTCAACATTGATAATAATAAGAAATGTCTCTTAAGATGCAAATCACCATATTATAATGATTTCTGAATTATCATGTGACACTGAAGACTAGAGTATTGATTGCTAAAAATACATCTCCAGAGTAAATTACATATTCTAATATAATTGTGGTAGGTCTCTTATGTCGATGGTGAGTCTTAATTCAATACCATAAAAAATCTTAATTATCCAAGCCTTTGATCAGTACTGTAAGTTAACTCTTTATCTTCTTTGCCACGTGATATATAGTGTCATATCGCCCAGCCCTAGCAGGAACTGTCCGTGATTACGTCATTGCCAAACTGTCATGTCCCAGACCTCACTGGATCAGCGACCGTGTGCGTGCGTGTGTGTTTATATCTGTAAGAAGTGGTTGTGTCGTCTTCATTAGTTGACTGGAGACTGTGCTGTTGAGATTCTGTTGTGGTGAAGGTCAGTAGGCAGAGCTAGTCCATATATTTGAGTGATAGTAAGATGCTTTTGTGGGTAGATGGGTATCTGTGTATTTTACTGCTCACCAATTCACCAATTCATCACTGCTTGCAGGAATGTCAGAGTCAGAGCAGACCATGAAAGGGACGTCTCAGATTAAGATCCTCAATGCTGAAGAGATTGAGGGCATGAGAGTTGTCTGCAAGGTAAACCAACATCATACGATACGTATAAACAATAAAAACTGAAATGCGACAATATGAGAACGGATGAATTTTGGTTGTGAAAGCCATTTTCTGCCTCTGTATGAACATTTAGTTCTGCCAGCAGTTTCTAATTTCAGATTTTAGTTAAGAGAACCCCAGATGAATTCACAAAATGTATGGCAGCCTGTCGAGTCTGGCATGAGCACAGGCACACAAGATATTTGAATTGATAAATATAAAGGCAGTGTTTGTTTCCTTCAGCTGGCTCAGAGAGTCCTCGACATTGCTGCCATGATGGTGAAACCTGGAGTGACGACAGAGGAGATTGACCATGCTGTGCATTTGGTAAAAATTCACATTCACACCTTTTTTCTTTTTCTTATCCAAAAGGCAGTAGTCTGATAAGAGCAGGACGTTTTAAATGCATTTTGTCCTAGTGAAATTTAAAATTGTTTTGCATTGACTCCAAGGCCCACTTTGTCCAAATTGTTTTAGTAAATAGGTTACCAGTTTATATCTTTGTTTTAGCATTTTTAAACATTTCAGTTATGTTACTAAATCTAAATAATTTTAAGACATCTTGTGGACCTATGGTTGAGAACCACTGCTTTAAACATCATTCTTCATGCTAGAGTTTCCTTCTGAGAAAAAAAATTATAAAATATATATTTATTTATTTACAGTTGGTTGACAGCTATTTTTGACAGTATCCTTAATCCTTAATGTAAATTCTACATTGTCATTTGAGTAGGGCAGCCTGTATGTTGATGCTAATGCCAAACAATTTATTGATTTTAGGCATGTACAGCGAGGACCTGCTACCCTCACCTCTGAACTACTACAACTTTCCCAAGTCCTGCTGCACCTCTGTTAATGAAGTCATCTGTCATGGGATTCCTGACCGCCGTCCTCCAGGAGGGGGACATACTGAACAGTATGTATCAACATACATTTGAACATATAGTATATGAATGCATCTTCCTTGCTTTACTTAATGGGAGATCTGATTTTTGCATTCAAGGGCTGTTTTAAAAAAAGTAGAATCAACCTCCCACTAAAATGACATTTTACTTCATATTTAAATTAGCTTATATTTACATTTGGTGCCAAATTTACACTAAACAGACCTTACACTGAAGGCAAAATCCAGAGCCAGATGGTATCTGCAGCTTTTTTTTTCTTTGATTGTGAAAGTCTGTGGAATGGATTTCTGTTAAATGCAGAGAACTTTACTCATAATAGGAGCTAAAAGCATAATCGTATCATTTTGTGTTAAAAACATACGGAGAAAAAAATCTTCAGACTTAAGGTAAATTAATTGGCACATGCTCACTTGGCCAATCATACTTAACTTTTCCTTGCAGTCGACATAACAGTTTACCACAATGGCTACCATGGAGATTTGAACGAAACCTTTTTTGTGGGTGAAGTGGATGAGGGAGCCAAAAAATTGGTTCAGACCACTTATGAATGTCTTATGCAAGCCATCGACTCTGGTGAGTATGAAAGCATATGAAAGCGCAACACTAACAATTTAACAGTCCCTATATACCAGTTTCACATGAATTGGCCAAT
The DNA here is from genome assembly GCF_018831695.1 of Puntigrus tetrazona. NCBI lineage: Eukaryota > Metazoa > Chordata > Actinopteri > Cypriniformes > Cyprinidae > Puntigrus > Puntigrus tetrazona. The sequence goes on along the minus strand of NC_056711.1, from coordinate 5,921,719 downwards.
GTTTGTCTGATATGTTATGACCTTCTCTTGCAACATGTCTGTGTTGTGATCTGAAGAAGCTTGTTTCTGTCTTGTGTCTAGTGAAGCCTGGTATCCGCTATCGTGAGCTGGGAAACATCATCCAGAAACACGCGCAGGCTAACGGTTTCTCTGTGGTACGGAGCTACTGTGGCCACGGGATTCACAAACTGTTCCACACGGCACCAAACGTACCGCACTATGCCAGTGAGTAATGATACAAGCATTGCACACTGTGACGCGATCAAAACTGCGGACCGCTTGAACTATCCTTGTTTTATGTATTTCTACAGAGAATAAAGCAGTAGGAGTGATGAAACCTGGTCATGTCTTTACCATTGAGCCCATGATCTGTGAAGGTAAGAGACAAATCACAATTATATCCTTATCTTTCTTTATGTGCACACTTATTGTTCAGAATTATCTTTTCTTTTAGAAAAAAGGATTATAAAAAAATAGGGCTGTCAAAGTTAATGCGTTCAAATATGTAATTGGTTTGCTCATAGGGATGCATGATAGATCATTTCAGCATTGATATCGTGATGTACGCATCTGCCATAGTCACATCGCAGGATGTTATATATGCACAGTGTTCCTGTTTATCATGCGCGCAAACTGCTCAATCTGACAGTTGCACAATTTGCAACACTTGTTTTATTCTTGTAGGAGATACCGTTATGACTGTAAAAATCTGAGATGCGATGTGATTAATTATTGTAATCAGTTGCTTATTTAAGAGTGTTTGCTCTGTGCAGGTGGCTGGCAGGATGAGACATGGCCAGATGGTTGGACTGCAGTCACTCGTGATGGTAAACGCTCAGCCCAGTTTGAGCACACACACTTCGTGACAGAGACAGGCTGCGAAATCCTCACGCGTCGCCTGGAGGATAATGGCCGTGCTCACTTCCTGTCCCAAATGTAGAACGGTGGGGTCATATCAGCCCTATTCTGCAGTGGAGGATACAACAGCTCCGCCCCATATCACCAATCAGCCAATCACACAGTGGTTCTCTGTTGGGCAGGAGATGATTGGCCACGTTAGCCGTGACAGTGGATTTGGGCAAGAGATGGAGATTTGTTAACTTCTGAATGTGTCACCTGACAGTCACATTAATCAGCTTGGATCTGAGTAAATTCAAAGGCGCTGGCCTTTAACCTGGTTTACAGTGCCGCCACACTCTGTCTTAACGGCAGAGGTGTCTGTGTGAGTGGTTTTATGCGTGTGCGCACCTCTGTGTGTTGAGAGGCCTGCGTCGGCTGTGTGAGGTCTGCTGTCTTGGTCTGCTTCAGTGCGTTTGTATGCCTGGCTCGTTGCAGTGTACCATGTTTGTTTTGTTGGGGTTCGAGATGCAGCGAGTGTATGTGATGAAACACTGGAGTCTCTCCAAATCTTATCAAATCATAATTGATATATAAAACTCTTTACAGCTGAAAGAGTGCCTCGTAACGTTATTGAACATTGTACAAATGTTTTCATTAACTTCTAGCAGCGTTCAAAGGTCCAGTTAAATCGATCTTGCTTGAGTGACGTGTTTATGAACATCTATGAGACATTAGGTTAAGTACAATGGTTTAATTATGTTTCACCTGTTTGATGGCCTTTCTGGAAATGTCTTTTTACTGCAGTCATCCTCAGTCAATGAAAAGATTTTTGTTTTGTCTTTGGTAGGTTTAATGCCACTTAAAGAGCAATGTGAAAGTCTGAAAAGCAGTTGCAGGCCTCTTTGTCTGTTTGTATCTCTCTTGAAATCAGTGTTTCCAGTATTCAAGCTGAATTAAAGTATATTTTCTCCTTTATTTTCAGTTTTTGTGTGTGTGTGGCGTGTGCAACAAATCCCAAACATCTGTCAGTCATTACACAGAGGAATGAAATTTCAAAAAATTGCTTTATAGAAAGCAGCTGATCATCAAGAGAATCATCTGTATTTGAATTATTGTCGCTTTTTTGGTAAAACAATCAAATTTTTAGCCAGGCAGAAAATTAATTCCAGTGCTTTAGTTCTTGAAACAGTTACAGTACTTTAGACTAGTATTGAGTGTATATTAAGATTGTCTCAAACTTTCTGGTGTAGAAGTTGAGTGGAGATGACTTGATTCTCATTTGCATATAGTGATGATGCACCGAATGCTGTAAGATAGGGAAAAAAGTTGTAACTTTTTTTCCTTGTATGATTAACCTGAAATAGAAAAAAGGTAGAAATGTACCATTGTCAGTTTTCATGAGGTTGACAGCATCATTGATCTGCTCCAGATCCATTTTGTGGAGTTATGAACTCGTCAAGCATTATTTTGCCAGTCATGTATTCATTAACCAGTTTTGGAAGAGAATCCTTGATCTTAAAACCTTTCTCCACATAAAGAACAATTAATACTTGCACAGACATGTACTCTAAAAACCATAGAAAGCATTAACTGACAGCTGCTTTACCTCCAAATAGGGTTCCCTTCCAGGTTTTACCATTTATAAGTTGACTCAGTTGTGCAGAAAAGTCTACATCAGTATAGCCAACCAAAACACTCACACCCCATCCTTTAATACATGACTCAGTGCACAGCTCTCTGAGATCAAAACACATTAAACTCACACACAGAAGAATTTACAAGTACTGAGAGCTTTTAAACAAGTAAGTAAATACATGCACTCTCTTACAGTTATCAAAGCAAGGCTCACACACTCTGAGAAATCCAATTCTCCATTGGTAAGTTCTGCCAAAAGTAATTTCCAGAGATGGGTTTATTATATGCCCCTCTGGTTCAGGAAAACTGTAGGTGCACCAAAGACCTTGCCTTCAAACTTCTCTTCTCATTAATGTCCACAGCAAAGATACGGGAGGGCTCCGCGCGACAGCCCACGACTGCAGCCAGTCCTCATCGTGCCTCAGTCCAAATGCCACTGCACACACTGAGCCTGGTGCAGACCTTCACACAAACACAAATCAATTGCTAGTGGTAAAGTATGTAAACGGTTTTTCCATATACTGATGAAACTGTGTAATTTTTACATATTGTTCACTTTACATGCAAAGTCCATGCTTTTGATCATCTATACAAACCCCAGCTGTGTTGACAGCAGCTCCATAACCGTGGACGTCACAGTCGAGCATACACTCTGGCTCTAGTAAAAATGTCATTAATTTTGATCAAATAAATCTTGTTGATGTGATTTATGTACTCAGAAAAGGTACTCGGTGCCTGTGAACTGCAGGATGGTCACTACTGGGTGAACGTAAGCTGTGGATACGACATTAAATCGACAAAGTGATAATTCCATTCTGACAAAAAGAAAACTTTGTAAGGTTTCAGAAACAGAAGGATGAATTAAATATGTTGTTTGTATTTTCACCAGTTATACTACACAAGTTTGTTTTTGACTTTGCAGAACTCTGCACTCTCCACATTGAGCAACCTAAGACTGATAACCTTTATCAATTGTTCACTACAATACACAGAGATGTTTTTAAAATTTAAAATCTGTCATCATTTATTTATGCTTACTCATCATGTACAGAATGATAATCAGGGAAACTAAGTAAAACTAGGTGGTAGGAATAGCCAGAGAGAAAACCCTTCCCAAAAATGCATCCCAAGCCCTAACAGCACTACCAAGGAGGGGGCTGCAGATTGGTGAAGGACTGGAACAGGGCGGGAGACGAAGGAGGGCTGACAGACCGAGTAGTTGGAGGAACAGAACTCTCTCTGGGCTTGATTGGAATAGGGGCCCTCAAATTCAGCTTGGGGCTAGAGCCATCTCTCAACTCTAGATCAAGAAGGCGACACTGAATAAACTTAGGGCCAGAGCCAACACTTGAGCAGGACTTGTGGGTTTCAAAACTGGACACAGACTCCAACATCTTATGTCCAAAACGCCACCTCAACCACAAAGTGATGCAGTATCAGCACTTGCATGTGTGCTCTCTGTTAGTGGAGAAAACCGCCTCCTTCAGTCTGTGATGTCACGGAGGGTTTCTATGAGGAAGGGCGTAACGTTAAACTGCTGCCCAGGTTAGTGCAGTGTGAGGCAAAGAAATAAAGGAAATGTCCTGCCTCGCTGAAAAGCACACATAAATTATATGGGCGTTAATATGTTTCTAGCATTGAACATTTTGCAGTAGTTTCCTGTGAACTACATAAATCAAGTGAGGCACACACGTTTCCTCAGCCTACAGTTTGGCACAGAAACTGCTGTGTGAGGTAGAATACATTTCATTCATTACTGGCAACGTACATCCTGGAATAATGAATGTAGGGGCGCATCTCCTGTCCAGGGAATCTCAATATGGAGAATAGAAAACTCCATCCTCAGGTAGAAGAGCTTAGAAGTAGTTTTTCATTGTCAAGGCGCGTTGTCTTACAAATGACTTTGGCATGCCATGGGAATCGATAATAGCACTATAGTTCAACACCTGCTTGTATGCAGTTTATGAGAGGCATTGAATAGAAGCGTGTGGCAAGCTGGGCTTTATTGGGATTTACAGGAAAGATGTGTTACAGAGCCAAGGCTGGCTCATTGTGTCCTAAGTGTGTAAAAAAATATATAAATAAATAAAAGCACTTACAGAGGTTTTGTTTTTCATATGTCTATTGTAGTAGCATAAAGAGATATATGAAAAAATGGGGTAGAAACCATCGCGCAGTGAGGCGTGACTCCAGCATCACTGTCGTGCGCATTGGTCTGTCAATTGGCAGCCTTGTGAACTTTGGTGCCCCAGGATTTTCCAAGCCTAAGGTGTTTCCTAATTTTATAACAGAACCAGGATTATGTTACTTAGGTAATGTGCCATACTGGTAACTTTCTGGTTGGGCTCTGCACTCCAACTCTAGTCTCATCTGGAAGCACGCAAGAATATGACTACCCAGATCACCAGATGGAAAAAACACTCAGAACTCCCTCTTACATATCACTCCAAAGGCAGGAAAGAAGAGAATCCTAGCTCATCTTTGTTTTTGGTCTTGTTCATTTCTGAACAAAAATGTTCTTTTGAGCCGGGTTTCAGGGGAAGGTCAGCCTAAGCTGATACACAAACTGAACTTAGTTCCAGATTGATGATATAGGCTTCTACAGTTAAAGCTATATGTCCAACTCCAAAATAAATTAACCAGTTCAAGACACTGTCTGCTTGCCCAGATTACAGAGACTCCAACAAGTTTGCTGAGGATTACCAAGACTTGGAGAAGTGAGCTGGACGGGCTAAAGTAAGCCTGGAGGCTAGTACTGGAAATATGCTTATGATCGTTAATAATGAAAATTTTACTAAAACCTGCAAAACCTTTTAGTTTGTTTGCCTCAATCTTAATCAAACCTTGCATCACTAGTAAGGAACGCACAAAGACAGGGAATGCAATAACACCAAACATACCCAATACAAGACAGGCCTTAAAATGTGGAGATAAATAATCAACACAGGAAGAGAATGATAACTAGTAACCATGGAAACTAGGCCAAAGATGAAAGAACAGAAACATGGGGAAACTAACCTAAAACAGAACATAAATGTGACATAATTTTTCACGATTCAGTTGATGATGTGACCTATTATAAGTTGATTCATTCATGTGGAGAATGCCCAAGAAACTGGAGTGGCTGGGGAAATTGTGTAAACATGATCGTCTTGGTTGAACTATACTTTTGAAGTAGAAATAAAGACATTTTAGTTTGTGACCTGGTTTGAACTCAGTGACTCCAGGTCCTACACTCTCCACTACACTAGCACCCCCATGTCCCAGGACAGTGGGAAAACCTCTTGTTCTTCCCTTCAAACAGGTGGAAAATCTCATGGTACAGACTTGAAGCTACAATCTAAAGGATGGGAAATTGTTTTTACCAAAATGTTAATGTGTTGCATGCTTAACAACTGGTTTTGATTTAGTTCTTTGATTTATGATAACTTTCTATGACACATTTCCACCTTAATCTGCATTTCTCCTTCCTGAGTGTGGGCTTGACTTCTACTTCCTCTATTACAGAGGTGCATTGGGTTCCCAGGCAACAGCCGCTCATTTAATCACCTTTAGCACATGTAAAAGAACTCTGTATTATGTTTGATAGATGTTAAATGGCTAACTACAGACATAAATGCTGCGCCTGGAGTGTCTCCGTGTATGATCTCTGCCTTAGGATCATTGATCAAATCTGTGATTTCACTATCACTAAAGATAAATTTTTAACTCCAGTGAAACTGTACATGTAGTATCAATTTGATGATAAAACTAGAAAAAATCGCTCTTATTTTCAAGAAATTATTTTTATACATTAAATTAATTTGGATGTGTATCCAAACCTTTTCATGTAGTCTTTTTGTATATTATTTATATTTATATGAATAGTTTATTCTTGTGATTATAGTTAAATATAATGAACTATAAAGAAGTGCAATTAATTGTGTATCATAATACACATGTGCATGAGCATGTAATACAAGACACTGACCTTGGATTATTTTTCATCACTTTAACTTTCATTTGTTCACGATTACGATGTAAATAATTCAAATTCAAATAATCTATTTTGCATTAGGGCCTACTGATTAGTTGTAATAAAAAATAAACTTAGTGTAGATGTTCTCACTTTGTAATTAGTTTCCTTATGCAACACAGGTCATTGTAAATTAATTCATATGGATTGTGTCGCATTAAAAATGCACAACTGCTCCCAGCACAAAATGAAAAGAGACCCAGAAGACAAGTTTTACGTAAACCTTCCTGCAGTGGCCATTTCGATGTAGCTGTTTTGCAGAGATAATTAGTACAACACAGAGATTATCTGTGCCTGCTCTTACAATCTCTCTCTCTCTCTCTCACACACACACACACATACACACATACACACACATACATGCTGCATTTAGGGTTTGTGGGGACTCACAGGCATAATGGTTTTCTATACTGTACAAACTGTATTTTCTGTTGCTCTACTTGAAACTCACACTAATCCTCTACTCCGCATAGAACATTTCTGCATTTTGTAGATTTAAAAAAAAAAACACAATTTAGTATGTTTTAAGTCTTGATATTGGGGACATTGGCAGTGTCCTCATAAACTACATTCAAATTTAATATTACTCTGTCATACCTATGTCATTACACAAATGTGTAAAAATTAATAGAATGGTTATTATTCTTGGTATATTTCTGAAGATAAGGGGAGTAATAAGTATAAGGTGACTTGTGTAATTGTTTGAGAGCACAACACTTTAACTGGGCAAATGAACTGTGTACCTTATAGTTTGATAGACTAATAAAACATACAAAAAGAACGCACAGATGCAAATTCTTTTTCATCATTTTGCAGAGTTAAAGCTAATTTTGCAGATTTTTTGGCAGAATATATATCTTAATTCAAACTTATGAATTGATGATTTACGATATTCCAACTCTATTAACTATTTGTTTAATTAAGGACTTTTTGAGATAAGCTTTTTGAACACAATTTAAATCCATAGAGATATGAATGAATTTTGTAGTGTTGCTCAAGAGATTAACACACCAATTATTGATGCTGTTTGCTTATCATCTAAATGCAAGTAATCAGAATTAAAGCACATCCAAGCAAAACCCAAAAATCTATTTTTTAGACTACATGTGAATTTGACATTATACTCTTGGGCTAGGTGATGTACACAAGAGCACAAATGAAGGCAGCCATCCCCAAAGCATTTAGGTAAGACCTGTTCTCACACCTACACTTTCTCAAGAAAACGCACAAGAGCACTTGTTTAAACACACTTGGCAACTCTAGTGCCCATTTGTGTTTCCACTCCAGAGAGCATCAAAGCCTATTTTGAGCAGGTAGCCAATCACAGACATAGATGGACTTCCTGCACACTCTCTTAACTTCGGGCCATTGCAACTGCAATATCAACAAAGAAAGTATAGACATGATAAATAAGACCAATTGTGCAGGAAAAGATGGATTATAATGGAAATTTTGTGAGACTGAGATGAACTTGCTATTGATAGTTTTAGTACGATAAAGGATGCATTGTGTGCCCTCTCTGTGATACATGCAGTTAATCTTGTAGAAATGGAATAAAAGCTGTAAGTTTTATTATGTGGCCAATGGCCACATAGTGTCGTCCTGGACTCTTTGTCGGCAGCTCGTCGTGTGCCATGTGCCCTGTGCTCTGCCTTTAGTTCGTTAATTGTCATTGTCATCAGCTGTGTGAAGACCTAGTCATTTAACCTGGTGTATTTAAGTCCTGTGTTTTCAGTTCCGTTGGTCCGACCGCATCCTTTATATGCGCGTGATTTTGTTCCTGTCTATCTGCCCGCCCGCTTGTATGTATATTGTTTATTTCATCCCCACGTGGGATTAAATACTTTATTTTCACTTATACGCGTTGTTTGCTCTCCTGCCTATCACACGCGTGAGCAGAAGATCGCACCGTACAAAAGTACAAGTTTAGCGGCGATTATTTCTTTATTGGTTTTCTGGCGTGGCCCTGCATCAGCATCTTGAATTTCATCCTCTGCGAGCAGGGGATTGCTCTCCTGGCGAATATATCGCGCCATTCCTCCACCTGGCCAACGATTCTCCGTTACTCCGGATAGCTTTCGTGCGGAATCTACCTGCGCACCAAACGTTTCCAATCGGTGGGGCGCATGTCCGAGCGGTCCTCGAGAGAGCATCGCCGCCGCGTCGAGGGTGCTGTGGCTGTAACTGTCGAGGACTGCACCGAGACAACGACACCAGCTCCACTCAGGATCCAGAGCCCAGCCTATCCTCCACCGGGCATGGTCGAGCTCCTGTGCCTGGAGCCTCTTACCGCCGACACGGGGCGGAGTTTCCAGCGTAACCACGGACCTGACGCCAGAGAGCCGCATCGCCGTGGAGTGAATAGACCTGCAGCCGCAGTATCAGACCAGGAAAGCGAGCTACGCAACGGAGCTCACCACGGAGCCAGCAGATCGCGGCGAGAGCCGCGAGTGGAGCTCCGCCCACGTACATCGGGCCGAGTGGTGAGCTGATTCTCACCGCAGGGGGCGGCGGACTGGAAGAACTTTTCCATTGCTCCGCGGGCCGCGCGCTTCCCGCCTCTGCGTTCAGCGCGCTGCGGCGCTTCCGTCCCGCCTGCTACCGCGCGCCCCGCAAGGTGTCGCGCTGCGGCGCCTTCCGGCCCGCGCTGCGGCGCCTTCCATGCTCGCCGCGCGCCTCTGGGTGCTCGCGCTCGCGCCTCTCCCGCGCCCGCGCTCGGCGCCCAGTTTTCCTCCTCCCATCTGGTCATAGCGCCACCGCGGATCCCAGCGCAGCCCCCGCGCTCACCTCGTCATCGCCATCCAGAGCTCGCCACGGTCTGCCGGTCTCCATCGCTGTCGCAGGCCGGCGGACCTCGCCGGCCGCCCTGCCTTCTGAGACCTGACTCCTCTCGGCTCAGAGACCTGGGTCGGCCTCTGGGCCTGAAGCTCCTCTTCTCCACGGTAACTAGCTACTGGCTTCATTAGGCTCCATCGTCCCTCCGCCGGCTTCTGGTCTGTCGCTCCATCATCCGCCGCTCGGGATTCCTCTCTCCCAAGCCCACCTCGTCCCTCTGTCCCACCGCCTCGCCTTCCTCCGCTTCACCTCAGTCCCTAATCGCTCTGGCTCCGCCCGCGCCCTTCCTGTCCCCGCCTCCGCAGCCAGTCGCTGCCCGCGGGCGCCGCTCTTTGGACCCCAGCGCCGGGACACCCTGGCTTCGGCTCCGCTCCCGCCAGTCTCTCCACCACCTGTTCTCATACAGTCGGGCCGGCCTCGAAGGAGTCGGATGGCTGCCTCCTCCAGCGGCTCCTCCTCCGCTGGCTCCATCGCGGACCACCATAGCTGCCTGGATTCTCCTGCCCGACTCCTCCTGTCTCTCCTGGCTCCCCTGTCTGTTCCTCCCGACTGTCTGTCTACTCTCCTGGGGGCCTCCACCAGAACCTCCTCCCCAAGACCCGGCATCCCCACCTTGGTCACTGAGCTTTTGTTCTCTTATAAAAGTGCGACGACCTTCCGGGAGTGGGGTAAATGCCGCCTCTGGACTCTTTGTTTATGTTTTTGTCGTGCTGCGTGCTCTGTGTGCCTGCCTTAGTTCGGCACTGTCATTAAGCCATCAGCTGTGTAGTTAATTTAGTCATTTAACCCGTATTTAAGTCCGTGGTTTTCAGTTCCGCTTGGTCCGATCGCGTCTTATATGCGCAGGATTTGGTTCCGCCTCTATCTGCCTGCCCGGCTTGTATGTATATTGTTTATTTCATCCTGAAGTGGATTAAAAATAAGTTTATTTTCATTTATAGTCTTTGGTCTGCTCTCGTGCCTATCAAGCAATCTGGGTGACACATAGACCTACTTAAACACAGCAGTTTAAATCCTCATATAAATGCCTTTGATTCCTTTTGTAAAATGCAAATGCACATACAATATGGAAAATAGGGAGAGCAGTGTGATTTGAGTTTATCTGGTTGAGCACTTCTTTGTTTCTTGCAACTCAACTAAAATTGGTGACGCTGACCAATGGAATATAAAGAGAGTTATCAATTTTACCTACACTGTGATGGAGAGAGGCAATGGGATAAATTGCATATACAACATGCACCATGTCCTAAAATGTATACATATTGTTGTACCATTACTGTTAAGGGCTCGCTTTAACATGCCTTAAGGGAAATAATGCCCAACTCTGCCCTGTTCTCCCCTATAATTAGTCTGAATTGATGTGTACTGATCAATGTAAATGCATAATGATGACAGAACAATATTTTTATCGGTTATTTGCAATAATTATTAGAAATTATTTGTAAAAAGTAATGACTTCAAATTTGCAGTTCTCTCACTGTGCTGTGCGAAGTGATTTGTTTTGCATCACTGCAACGATGATAACACAGTCCTAGTTATTTTGAAATACCAGCTATGTAAAACACAAACAAACTCTGGAATCAAATGCTGGTACACGCCAGAATACCATGTTTATTCGATTTGATGTACACTGCTAATGATCTTTAGGAGGATGGACTTGCACAGAGGATATCTCTGGTTGTGATCTAAATCTAACTTGTTTTGCTTTGTTTCTAGTGAAGCTTGGTATCTGCTATTGTGGTACGGAGTTGTTGTGGTATCTACAACCTGTTCCATACAGCACCAAATGTACAGCACTATACCAGTGGGTACATCTTGAGTCAAAAAAGATACAGTTTGAATAAGGCGCATTGCACACTGTGATGTAATCTGAAACTGCAGAGAGTGCAAACACTATTGCTTAAAGGTCCTTGTTTATGCATTTTGCCAGAGCAAAGTAGTAATAACAATGGCCATTCTAGAAATGTAATTACGTGGTGAAAAGAGGGGTGATATGAGGACTTTTGAAAGTTGTGCTATCACAGTTCTTGTGGATTTTTGGCCCACATACACAGTGATTTCATGGCATGACTATTGTAAGTAATCGTTTTAAAAATTATGATTAAAAATGAGTAGAACACTGCCATGTCGGCTGTGTGGAGGTCTGTCCTGCCTCTGCTTCAGTGGGTTTGTGGCGTCTTGGCCTGTTGCAGTGTAACGTACAAACTCTCCAAATCGTATCAAATCAAGACTAAAAGATGACAGGCCTTCATGATAAGAGTGCCTCATATGATTGCACATTGCACAAATGTTTTTCGTGAACTCCTACCAGCATTTATAAGGCCCACTCAAATCTATCTGCCTGAGAGAGAATGTCTGTGAACACTAAGGGAAACATTAGTTATAGGCTACAAATGGTTTAATTATTTTTTGATCGTTGCCACTTAAAGAGCAAATGTGGAAAGCCTGATGAGTTCTCTTTGTTGGTTTAATGCATCTCATAAAATATAATGATTTTTTAATTATTTTGCAGTTTGCAAGCTCATTTTAATTTTTATATTTTTACTTTTATTTGACCTATTTGGCCTGTTTTCTGCAGTCATCCAAGAGGTTCATCTGTACTGAATTATTTTTGCTGCTTTTCGTGTATTTTATCTTTTAGCTAGACAGAACTGGAGTAAGATCTATACTCGTTTTAGCTACACTTTTCAGAAATAGTTTCTAGCATTTTAAACTGGTATTGAAATGTTCGCCTTAGGCTGAGCAATCTATTTCATTTAGTCTACCTAAATTGATTTTTTAGAAGAGTCTAGAAAAATGCAAGTTGAAACTACAACTGACCAGCCAAATGGACAGATATGAAGAAAGTAGCTGTGAAAGACATAATGCTAAGTACTTAGTGCTTATTTGGGTTTTGGCTCTGCCGCATATGCAGCTGCACCTTCTAGTGCTTTCCCAACAACATTCCATGATGGTTATGTAAGCAAGACAAATGCTGAAAGTCTCACTCAGAGGAGAGAAATTTCTATGATGTTGACGGCTTCATAAATTGCTATACAAACTACTTCAAATGATTTACATGCTTGTCTTGTCTTTTATTTGCACAGATAACATTTTCTTTGCAAAACTTTTCAGAAGCATTTTCCTTTGCAAACGAATAGAACTGCTTTTTATGTTAAAACATTAATGTTTACATGCACGCAGAATCACTTAATAAAGCAGAGGGCTCAATATGCTATTAAAGAGGATCTCTTGAATGCACCAGCTACTGCTCAATACTGCAAAGAGGGTGAAGGAATGTTGAATATAACTGGCCGAAACTGGGTTAAAGACGATAGCTTCATTTGGATATATTCAGGATGCATCAATGCTGCAAGAAAGGGAAACAAAGATTAGGACTTTACTATTTTACAATATTCAATTCTCAAATACAATTGTAGATGTGATTGACAAAATATACCAGTCTCCAGTCTCTAAGTGAGGTTGATGGCATCGTTGATCTGCTCCAGACTCCATTTTTTGTGAGTTATGAAATCTACCGGCTTTATTTTACGGCTATGTAGTCAAACTAGGCGTTTGAAACAGATTCCTTGTTTTAAAACCTTAGAGTACAACAAGAAATCAATGTACTGTGTGCACAAGCATGCACTCAAGTTCTTTCTCTCAAAGCATTAACTGCCAGCTTAAATAATACTCAAACAGAGATCCTTTCTCTCTAGGTTTTCCAGATATAAGCTTGAATACAGAGAATTCCTTTACATCAGTCCAGCCAACCATAACACTCAATTCCCAACCTTTTAACACATGACTCCAGCAGCAGTCCTCTGAGGTCAGCCATAAGGCAATTCACATACTCACACATAGAACTGGTGCTTTAAACAAGTAGTAAATAACGTACCCTCTACAAATGTCAGGCAGTCTTACCATTACTCAGTGTTACCCACACACTGGAGTGGAGAAATCCCACCTCCATTGGTGTCTCTGCAGCACTTCAAAGGTGGGTTTATTATATGCCTCTGATTCAGAAATCAGGCACCACAAAGACCTTTGCCTTCAAACTTCTTCATTAATGTCCACAGAAAGATACGAGGCTCCTGGCGTTTTTGCAGCCTCCCATGACTGCAGCTTTTTTAGTCTCACTGCACCCAGTCCAAACACTGCACACACTGAGCCTGGTGTGACCTTCCATACAAACACACATGAACGGCTGTAAAGCATCTTGTCATTCACTCTTTTCAAGTTTACAAAACCACTTGATATTTCTACTTCATATAGTATATTAGGGGTGTAACGGCCATACATATTGTTTATTGTACAATCTATGGTCATTTTCCATTTCATCAAAGTGATCATCCTTACTAATTCTGTTAGTGTGGGCTGGAGCGCCAGAGTACTGTCATTATTTAGTCTTTGGAACAGAATGTAATTTTTCATTATCTTCCCGCCGGGATGTTCTCATGATAAGATCGCAGCAAGATGTGTGACAGATCTACAGGCATGGAAGGGGCCAGCAAATACCTTAAAAACAGTTTTATGTATATTAGTTTTTTGATATTAAGATGTTTTAAAAATATTTTAAATACAAATGTATGTTTATTTGCAATAGTTATGGCACAATAATAAAAAGACATTTATGACATTAAAGCAGTGACATCCGCTGACATCTGCCTTTCGCCAGAGAAGCATTGATCTTAAGATAAATGAGGAAATTACATCACCTTTGACAAGTGCTATAAGCCACTATTATCTATAGGCCACTATTGCAGTTTGCTTTAGGGTCATTGTCCTGTTGGAAGATGCACTTTCTGTCCAGTCTGAAGAGGTTCTGGTGCTGAACTAGGTTTCATTAAGGCTATCTCTATATTTTGCTGCAATAAGTGTTTTTCTAATTTACGACTTCAGTCCTTGTAGCTGAAAAAAAACAGCCCTGCTGCATTATAATAAGGCTGGTATAAGCACTCTTGGGGATAGTGTCGTAATGTTATAAAATAAAGCTGGTCTCCTCTAGACATGATGTTTAGAATTAAGGTTTACTGGGGACCAGAAAATCTGTTTCTATTGTTTTTTTTCTGTGTCTTAACTGATTGAGTCTTGTCACATCGCCTAAAGCACAAATTGTGTAGTAATGCAGTGAGGCTTGTCCTCCTGTATATTTATCTCATTCCACATATGATCATGGAGCTCAACTAGAGTCACCATCAGCTTCTTGGTCACCAATCTAACCACAAAGCTCTTTCTCCATCAATTGATCATTTTGGCCAGAAACCAGGGGCCTCATTTATAAAATGTTGCACAGAAACCATCTTATGATCATTTATCGCATAAGTGTACATTGATTCAAAGAATTAACAAACAGAAAAACACACATAATAATTTAGGACAGCAGCTGTAAGAAATGCTTATACTTTCAAAAACCTGAAAACCTGAAATGCTCGTAGGACAACAAAAGTGCATAATATCCGTTTAGACTCCTAATGCGACACTCAAGTACTATATTCACAAAGACAGTTTTTAAAATATGAGCTCTGTGTGGATTTAATCATACTTTACTTCCAATTGAATTTGCAACAAGTTAACTTAATTCAAGTGTAGTAACATTTTCTAGCAATACGTAAACGCTCCTGGAGCTAAATTGTCCCAGATAGGAGTATGAATACTTGGTGTAATTGAACTGCTTTAGTTTTTAATATTTAATACATTTGCAAATATGTTTAAAAATGCTTTTTTTTGCTTTACAGTTGTGGTGTAAGCATGTAGATTGATGTGGTAAAAGAAGCAACATAACAAAATGTGGGGAAAATACCTTGCAAAGCACTGTGTGTAAAGAATTCAAAAGTCCAAATGTGTGAAACATCGAGGCAGCTGCCTTGAAATGAGAAACTTCTATAAATGAGCACTGAACTCGTGAGTTAATGATAAGATAATACTTTTATTAAACCGGTAAACATATTATTAAAATAATAATGAGGACAATTAAAATAACTAAAAAAACTATTTTTAATTTGTTTACCTGCATTTCTCATAACTACTAACTGATGTAAACTAACTACATTAGAATGTAATGTAATTGAAAACAAGTTACTCAATAATATTATTTTTTGTTTATTCTTCAGCTGTATAGCACAGCTGAGATAAAACATTAAACTCTTTATTTTGTAAAAACATTCATTCAAGTGTGACTTGGCGTCCACATACTTCTGTGAGAGCACAACATCTATACGCACTCCAGCTGTGTTGACAGCAGCTCCATAACTGGTGGAGAGCGCAGCCGAGCAGATGCCACGCGCTCGAGTGGGGCATCATGATGAATCTTGGCTACAGCTAATCTGGTTGATGACGGTGTACTCAGAAAAGTGTACCGGTGCCCATGAACTGCAGAATAGTCGCCACAGGTGAATGTGCTGTGGATCAGACATACGTCGCGATATTTACTTCGACCTTCTCAAGAAAAAAGATACATTGGCAAAAAGGTCAACTAAACACAACGTAAAAGCTGTTGTTTGCATTTACCAGCTGCAGTCACACAGGTTTGTTTCTTGACACTTGCAGAACCTGCACTTCCACACTGAGAGGAAGAGTGGAATGACCTTACCACCTGTTCACAGAACACACACAGGCTGCTTTTTACAGAGGTCACAGTTTCATTCATGAATCTGTGTCTAGAGACATTGAGGGTGAGTACTGATTTTCATTTTGAGCGAACTGTCCTTTTCAGGAAGAAATACAGGCTCGGAGATGCATGAGAATATAGCTTCAATAGCTTTAGTTTGTGACCTGGTTTTGAACTCAGTGACTCCAGGTCCCACACTCTCCACCACACCAGCCTCTGCGCCCAGGACAGTGGGAAACTCTGTCCTTGCCTCAAACAGGTGGTAAAGTACGGTGTGGCAACACCTGTAGCTACAACCTTGAAACAGTGAGAAAACACGTCAATCAATAGCAGCAAAAATACTATGCAATTTGGACACATGGGATTTCCGCCTTTAATTCGTATTCTTCCTTTGGGAGGTGGGGCGACTTCATTTCCATCATCGGGCACATTGGGCTCCCAGCAACAGCAGCCTGGCATTTAATCACCTTCAGCACAGAAGAATCCCGGGTTCAGTATGTTTTATAGATATTTACTGTTGACTACAGATGTTTATATAAGGCAGTGCTGGAGCGATCGCACAGATCTGCGCTCCAACAGTAGTTGGAGGTTGTCCAGTTGTTTATTAGTCACGAAACATTAAACATCTGTTTTTAGAGCCACAATATCTGTGATTCATTAACTAAAGGTAAATATTAATCTAGTGAAATTGGTAAATACATTTTTTGTAGTTGTAGTCAGTTTCATTATATATCCTTTTATATACACACAAATCTTATATATATATATATATATATATATATATATATATATATATATATATATATATATATTGCATTAGCTATATTTCTAAAGGCTTATAAGCCAATTGTACTGTAATAATTATATTATACAATAAGCTTATCGCATTCAACATACAGACATTTAAGACGTTTTTTTGGCTTATATTCTTTTTTTAAGCGTAAGTTATACTCGTACATAGCATCACATAATTTCATACCATTCTTGAGTCTATTCAGTACACACTAAATTTAGGGTTTTTAAGATGTCTTTGCACTGTAAACCATTGTCATCAATAGATCAGCTGAAAGCCGTTTCTAACTCTCTGTTAAAGTCGTATTAAAAATGCATTAACTGGCTCTGCAGCAAGAAATGAAAAGAGGCCAAAAGATGTGGTTTACGAACCTTCCTGCAGTGGCCATTTCTCGATGTAGTCGTTCTGCTTGATGAATGCAAAGAGAGGCAGAGATTCTTTGGTGCTGGTTTTATAATGGCTGGGTATTATGGATGAAGCTAACTTCTCCTTCTCTCTCTCTCTCTCTCTTTCTCTCTCTTCTTTTACTGAACAGACTGCAACTTAACATAGTAAAATATATATTAAGAACTCTGTATTTTGCATTTCTATGCTTGTCTTCTTTCATATTTTATTTGGGTTATGGTAAGTATAGTTTTGTAAGATAAATTATAATGGACCCCTTTGCTAGAGTTGTTTCCTGAAAGCATTTTCAGCAGATCATATGAGAGGTTTCTAAGGATATCTAAGCTATACGTTTTAGGAGACATAAAACAGATGAGTTTTGATGGGATTTTGTGTACAACTGTGATAAGAGCTGATTTAAACAATGATAGTTTATTATGATAACCCAGTTCAAATACATTGCAAAATGATTTCTAAAAATGTATTTTCTCAAAATAAAATCAATCAAATAACCCCTCCACCAACCCAAATAAAGCATTGTTGGTACACAGAAAAAAGATCATCGGTAAAATGATTTTGCGGCATAAAGATGCTAATGAACACTGAAAAGAAACAGAAACATAGTTTTGGCATTGTATCCTAATGATGAATTATTCATTGTAGTATTACATAACAAATAAAGCTTTTAAATCATACTAAAAATATAATCACAAATGCACTCTTTGAATATGAAGTGATGTCATTTCAACAATTTCTACAGTTACATAAAAGCAGCTTAAACCTTTGCTTAAAAAGTTAGAGTTCATTCAATAGGATTTCAAATGCATCTATTCATAAAGAAACACTTAAGTGCAATAAAACAGGCCTTTCATACTTAAGGATCCTGGAATACGGTCATGATACATTCTACTGTAGTGCAAATTTGTGCATACTGAATATTTCCCGTTACGCAAATTATCCTTTGATTTCACTGATACTGGTATTGGTAACGCGAATCTCAAAAGAACAGACAACGCTGGCAGATTGCAGTAGCCCACCAATAAAAAATACCAAATATACGAATTTAAAGTATATAATGTAGCCCTTTCATCACAAAAGGTTTGATTTTTGATACAGTGCCGTCGTCTGCTCAGACTATTAGAGCATTTTATCCTACCTTCAGCCCAAAATATCTACATGCAGTATAAACACATCTAAGTTTGAACATACAATGATTATTATTCCCTGGTATGTTTCATGTTTGGGGGAAAATGAGGAAGGTTGCTCTCCCAGTGCAATTGTGTGAGAATGCAAGACTGACACCTGGGTGATTAAGAGTAATACATTCGACAAACGGCAATGACCGCATAACTGATATGTACATTAGATTCTGTTTATGCACCCATGTTGTCAATGCAAATATCGGCTGGAAGCATGTTTACGAGTACCTTTCTGGCGCTAATACACAGTCCATACAGACCAGAGGAATCATTTCAGCAGTTAAAGCAATCAATGAACTCATTAACTCACCTCTTGCACGCACTCCATATTAAAAGGCAACTGACAGCAGACCCAAACGCACACGGATCGTGTAAACTTTCTAAATGACATTCACAAAGTCATCTGGCGAGAAAGGAGCCCTCTTTGACTGGCACGGGCTGTGGTGGCAAATGAACCTCCGTCCGTCTCTACCTACTCATATCTGCTATTTCTGGATGTAAATGATAATAATGCATAGAGTTCCCACGCAGGGCCGAGGGGGCTTGGAGATATCACCGGGAGGAACCCAGGAGCAGCATCCAAAACACCAGCACGAATTGGCTCCATTGATCTCTCTCTCCCATGCAAAGCTGAGTAAAACTAATGCCTCTCAAACACTTATTGAGCTCCCTGAAAAGAGTGCCCAGCCTCTCGCAGTCGTCCACCAAGGAGCTCCACAGTGGCTCTGCTACAGAGTGACTGTGCACCTTTCCCTGTCCCCTGAAGTCGTTCTGGGAGCAAAGACAGTTTGACTACATTACACAACGTCATTCTCTACTATACAGTCAATCCGAACGAGGAGCATGTCGTTCAAGATGACACAACACGACCGTGGCGTGAGAGTATGCGTGGGAGCGGTAGTATATACAGACAAAACAGGTTGGTATACTTGGTTTCTCTACTTATTTGTAGCCAAAGTAAGCTAAAAATAGATATTGCTGAGGCTTAATAGATGCCACTAAAGACCTTTATG
This sequence comes from Puntigrus tetrazona, assembly GCF_018831695.1. Lineage (NCBI taxonomy): Eukaryota > Metazoa > Chordata > Actinopteri > Cypriniformes > Cyprinidae > Puntigrus > Puntigrus tetrazona. The sequence goes on along the minus strand of NC_056711.1, from coordinate 5,902,416 downwards.
TTATAGCTAACGAATGGCAGCACAGTTCTATCTATAGAGCAGGCTAAGGTTCTCTTATTGCAAAATCTCTTGATAAAGAAAGGAGAGTAAGAGCAGAGGATGAAGTTCTAGATAAACGTGTTTCGCGATTTCTGAGCAAAAAGTCAACAAACGCTCACGCAAACTGTTTTTCATGCCGCATTATACTACATACAAATTCAAAAATACACACAAAAGCAAATCACAGCCAATGCGTGAAGCTGATCAGATGCCACTTTACCGTTCGCTGTTCGCTTGTGTCCGACAGGAGCCCCGGCGTTGGCATCGACATCCGCTTCTGCCCCCGCGTCGCGTTTTACGCATCCCCGCGGACGCACCTCCGTATCGTCGGCGGTCCGATTAGATCTTGAGCATTTTTTCTTTTAAAAAATACAAAAATGACTAGTGCTGACCTGAGATAGGGCTGAAGGGCTGCGAGCCAGATGGCTGCTGGCGAGCACTTCCGGTCTTGGCTGTCAATAGAAGGGGCATCTGACGTCGAGACACAGCGCGGTCAAATAAAAGATGGATAATCCAAAAGAGTAGGGAATAATTGCGTATGCATTATAACCGCCACAACGTCAAAACACGAATGGATTTTTACAGAATGAACGATATATATCTATTCCGTAGGTCCAAGGAAGTGTCAAACAAACAAAAACGTTATTTTTGATTAATTGTCTAGGCTGTTTCCATAGTATAATTTTTCATTTATAAATATGCACTGGAAATGTATAGTTAAGAAGCGCACGGCTGCGTGTCAAAACCAATGACACCCATGCAGTCAACATTGAGAGGCGTCACTTCAAGGAATCGATTCTTTGAATCGTTCATTTTAAAGAACCGGTCAAATAAGCGATTCACTAATCACATTTCGGTCTGACGTACTCAAAAGGTCTTCAAGTAAATTCGTTATATTGTGTCCGTTTCGGTTAATGTTCGTGTTTATTATAATTCAATAATTTATTAATTTGACTTGGTTGATTTGTTACCAGATTTAGTTATTAAAACGTCAATATAATCTAGCATGTGCATTAAACGTACTAAATTAATATATATGACTTTTGCTAACAACACTTTCTGTATTTAAGGTCATTTTTAAATCTAAATTAAATGATAAAAATATAAATAATTTAGTTTCAATTTATTTTCTTAACTTTATGTATTATAATCTTACTTTTTGTATATGCAGTCTGTGATTCAGTCATATCAATTATAAAATGATTATAATAACTGAGTTTTATTACTTCAACATTTGATTTGGATTTTGGATTATTATGATTATGATTTCCAAACATCACTGACTTCAGGAGCATACGGAGACCACACGGCCCTACATGAGGAAGTGCATGGATGATGTCACTGTCACCAGAATCCATCACCATACGGGCCAATCAGAAACCTTGGCTAACAGGAGACGCCAAAGCTCCTGAGGGCTAGAAACACTGCCTCAGAGCTGTGGGACGAGGTGGCCTGGCGACTGCAGCCAACTTGTCTCGCATCAGGACTGGCCAAGAGACAGCACTCCAGAGGGATTGCAGATCGTTTCAGTGACAGCAGACAGCAGGAACCCGGGCGAGGAATCCAAACCATCACGGACTACAAGCCCTCTCCACGGGACTCCGTGATAGCCCACCTCTCTGCTGAACTATTCAATGTCTCTTCTCGCCACTGAGGCAGACAACAACACTCCAGCACAGAAGGCTACCACCTCTCTCTGGTGACCAGGTGCTGATACTGTCCTGATAGTGTGAGGCTTTCTGTCTCAGAGGGACAAATGTCGCAAAGCCCCAGGCCCGATAACATCCCCGGGTCGTGGTTCTGAGAGACTGTGCTGAGCCTGCCGATGTCCCCACGGACATCTTCAACATCTCACTGAGCCAGGCTGTTGTCCCCACGGCCTTAAATCCACCACAATCATCCTGCAACTGAAAGTCATCTCCTCCTGTTACAATGACTCTCCCGCCCGGTCGCACCTTACTCCCATCCCCATGAAGTGCTTTGAGCGCCAGTCATGCACTACATCAAGTCTGTCCTCCCCCTGCCCTGGACCCCTACCAGTTTGCAGCATCGGGTTCAACTGATCAACAGAAGATGGCCCACTGCCCCTCCCACTCAGCAATTCACCCACCTGGAAACCAAAGATCTGCTATGTCAGGGAATTGCTGTTCATCGACTTCAGTTCAGCATTCAACACTCATAATCCCGCAGTACTCATCCATAAACTGGCCAGCTAAATAACTCTCCTGTGCAACTGGCTGCTGGACTTGACAGGAGACCCAGTAGAAACTCGCTGGCAGCAACTCCAGCTCCACTCATCATGAACACAGGGCCCTCAAGATGTGCGTGCTGGAGCCCCCTCTCTTTTCACTCTGCTGACCCATGACTGTACTCCATCATCCAGCCCCTAACTCTCATCAAGTTATGGATGACACGACTGTGGTGGGTCTGATTAACAAATAAATAAATGAGACACTCCTACAGAGTGAAGTGATAGGCCAGGCTGCGTGCTTAAAGATACAATCTCCACCTGAATGTGGAGAAGACAGTGATTGTTAGGGACTCAGAGAGCAAGACACCTAGCATGCTCCATTGATCATCGACGCAAAGCAGTAGTGAGAGGGTGAACAGCACCAAGTTCCTGGGTGTGCACATATTCAAGAAGACTCCATCATGGAGTCACAAACACGCATCACTGCCAAAAGCCTACCAGCGCCTCTGTACTTTCTCCGTGAAACTGAAAAGAGCAAAAGCCCCAATTCTCATCATGCAGAACTCTACAGAGGCACCATCGAGAGCATCTGTCCAGCTGCATCAATGGTAGACGGAGCCCGCACCGCGTCCCGCCAGAACACACTCTGCAGCTAACGTGAGAGCTGCTGAGAAAACTGGCTGGTGCCCTCTCTCTCTCTGGATATTTTCACCGCTCATCCCACGCGAAAGCCACCAGGATAGCAGGAGACCTCAATTCACTCCATCCCACTGTTCTTCTAACCTGCTGCCATCGGGAAGAGATCATGGAGTCTCCGAGCCAGAACCAGCAGGCTCAGGGACAGTTTCCATCCACTGCGCGGCCAGAGACCCAACCCCTACCTACTCCCTTCACTCCACCCTACCTCTGGCCCTGCCCCAGGCCTCAGGACCTCAGACTGTGATCCCGCCCCACATAAAACTCCACAATCTCAGGCTCACTGCACCTCAACGACTACCTCACTTTAACTTAATTTAATTTTCCCATCATGCCTGTCTGTTGTTTAATGTCTGTATGTTTAATGTTGTACTATTTATATTTTAGATATTTTAGATATTTTACTATTATTTTATTATATTTTAGTTTTTTGAATTTTTTTATTCTTTATTCTTTTATTCTGCATGATTAAAAGGTCAGAAGTGAAGGAATTTCATCCAGCGCGTATGTTGTATATAGAGTATATTTGGATAACAAAGTTGACTTGACTTGACGTAATTTGACTTGATTTGAGAATCATGATTCGTTATAGTGAACTGTTGTTGTCACTAAGGTCCTGATCTTGAAAAGAGTTGATTCATTTATGCTACCGCTCAAGCAGCCAAACAGTGTTCGAATCTTCTCTGCAGGCGTCCCGCTATGATCACACTACCGCATCTGCTCGCGCACTGCGTCAGCCAACCAGAGGGCAGCACTAAGCAGCTTGAACGTCCCTATGAGGCCTGCAGGAGCGACTCCTTAATGTAAGGCGACGGCGGGACTGGTGAGTCAATAAACTTCTAAAAGATTATTTTAATTTTCCAGTCCTTCAGAGCGCCACGCTATAAACCACAGCCCACTAATGTCATTTATATTTCTATTAGGCAAAATAGTTGAAATACCGTCCTCTCGTGAACTCTGAAAAAGTTTTTCGGCATGTTTGAATGGGGTACTACCAAGTTTTGGGCTTGAAAGTTGACATGGGCTTGTTCCAGGCCGTAAGGTAATTTGATTACTTTTCTGAGATGTCTTTTCTTGACACTGGCTACCTCTGTATGCATTCAGTCAAAACTTTAGTATCCTGTTTAATTTTCGACTGGGCGTCCCCATCAAAGCATATCTGTCAAAACTAAGACGTCGAGTGAGGAGAAGGTTTCAATTGTAACGGCACCATGCTACCAAACTATGAAAGCCGTGCCGTGCCCTATAGCTTATTCACAGCCGTTATGATCTGCGATTAAGCTTAAGATAGACGCTTTAACTACCAGGAGTGTATAAACATTTGATAAACACGCCTACCTAAAAGATTCCTCGCGCTCATAATAATGAATGACTGTAAGACATCGAAGATCTCACAGTTGATCACAAGCATTGGGTTAAGACAAACAAACAGTGATCACGCTTAACTCAGATAAAACACAATCACGCTGAACGGCCAGGTACTTCACCGGACCAGCCGCTAAATTAGTTCTGTCTTAAAAGCGTAAAATAAATGAGGATAATATGAAACACGCTTCAGCCTTTTCTTTCTTCTGTCAGCACTGTTTGTGTGTGTGTGTGTGTGTGTGTGTGTGTGTGTGTGTGTGTGTGTGTGTGTGTGTGTGTGTGTGTGTGTGTGTGCTGGCTGCTGTGATGTGAACTGAAATGTAATGGGTTTAAAACTAATCTTTTAAAGGTTCTTGTGCAGGAATTAAACTCAATTTCTTGTAAGAGTATGAGAGAACTAGAAGAGACTAACTAGATTATTAGCCCTGAGAGCTACACTCAACACTCTCAGAAATAGGCCGAGTGGATAGAATGCACTTGTTTTTAGGATAATAATTTGTTTTCAAATAATGTGCTAGCTCCTGAACGCAGTTTCTAAGATGTTATCTTCATTTATCTTTTTTTTTTTTTTTTTTTTGTGATGGTCTTATGGTTCTTCAAAAATGACAAGAGCAAAAAAACATGGCAGGCCAATCTCAGACTGATCTCCAAATTTGACAGTGGAAGATTTCTGGGCGTAAGACTGGTTTTTTGTTTTTCTTGAGTTACACATATACAAAATACCCCAACCTCCCAATTAATTTACTGTTTCAATTGATTTTATGAATCTCTTCTGGTGCAGGCTTTATAACCATCTGAGCTCTCCAGTAATTTGATGTCAGGTGTGATCATCACTTTCTGCTGTAGACCTTTATCATAACATGCTGCCATTTTATGTATGTAAAGGGGTAAACCTAAACAGTTGCCTCAAAATTAATAATTCGGGTCGCTGCACCATTAAAGCTCAATGAGATTTTGCCAGTTACTTGGTTATTACCATGACTTTAAGACCTAATAGGACTGCGATAAAGATGCACAAATCATTACTGACCAATCAAACTGAAGCATCTGTTGCAGAAATAAACAATAAAATGCACATGGTGACAATTTAGTTGTTTTTTAAAAGCAAGCCAATGTATTACTTCCAACAGAACAAACTAAAAGAAACAAATATAGCCTAATGCTTACTAAATATCATTACTATAACTTTCTAATATAAAACATTATATTAAAGCATTGCATCTTTTTGTGACTTCCTCTAGTCCTGTTTATGTTCCAGTGGATGTTATAAAATTTACATTTGTGTATTTCTTCGTTTTGGCAGTTTGTTTCATTGCCATCATCCTTTGCCGCTTTTATGTAGTGTACGGATTCTCCAGATTGAAGCGGACTTGCTTTGTGCTTGGGTTGCAGAAGGTATTGTTTCCATGTGGGAGGATGAGAGGAATAAGAGGAGGCCGCCTGGCTCATCACTCTCAACAAGCAGCAGAGGAAGCGTATGACTCTGACCGCTTTGGTTGAAACTGTAAGAGTTTGGAGTTAGTCACTGAACGCCCCTCAACGTGACACGCAAGTAATCTGCGTACGGCAGCCCTGACTCTCTAAGGTTCACCTGTTTCACCTACAGCTGCTGTGCCTCATCGGCGAGGCTCTCACGACTACAGCGACGGCCGGTAAGGGGGTCAGAGTCAACATCCAACGAAGGAGATAAAATCGCCGCCTGACAACTGACTACGAACAGAGGAGCCGCACCATTACAGGGTGAGACTTCACGCGCTTACGCTGCTGCGTAAATGAAACACTCGGCTGGTTGGCGGTACGCTATTGTGTTTCGCTTCTGCGGAGGGTGCATACGAACTAACATTGGCGATCCCTAAGAATATGACCATCGCCATCAGTCCCCATGCTGACACGCTACCAAGAGCGGCCCACCACTCAAGAACAAGCTCTGTGGTCCAACATCTTCAAGGGCCTGGATCTCACTTCTCCTGTCTTTTTCTCCGCCCCAAACTAGGAAGCAACAGTGCAAAAAAAAAAAAAAACTGACTCAACTGCCATGAAACCCCTTGCGCACACTTTCCTGCAGCTTCTACAAGCACACTCCTGGACTCGCATCACAATGGAGGCCAGGCACAGATATGGAATTGAGAATAATAGTACTCTGCTGCCCTTACACTACACGCATTATAAGTATTATTTCTTGCATCATGCTGTACTGCTAATGCCTCGCCCAACCCACCAAACACTCACACACCACTCACACCGTTTCACCCTGAGAAAAAAAGATGCATGCACCAATGAAGTTACATCTACTGCCTACCTCTTTGTGCAAGTCTTCAGAGCTCAGGAAGCATTTAATAGGCTTTTTTTTGTTTTGTTTTTTTGGAAGAAATTGTCAATTTATTTAATGGTAGAGGAAAGAAAATGTTTGAAGTGTTTTTTATCCAGCAGCTTTGCTGCTTGAAGGTTTAATGAACATAAACATTTTAATTTATTCAGATTTAATCGCCAGCAGTTCACCGAGATGGTATCTGGTCGTTGGAGGAATGTAATCGCTTAATCTTCATAGAGCTGCCTTACGTCTTTGCCATAACTTGATTAAATTTGTGTTTGCAATTCAAGATAAGTGTTTTTATATTGTGAATTTTTGATGCATCATAAGTTTACATTCCTGTTAGAATAGTAACCGTGGATTTGTTTTAGTGCGCTGTAACAGATGAATTGTGCTTGTCTGGATGTCATTGGCTTGAGTTGCCTTTCAATAAGATAGCAGCGCTAATGAATAGGCCCTGAAAATAAAATAGATTTATGTTGATTCAATTTATTTCACTGAAAAGGGAAAAGGTATCTTGGTATTCATCACTTCAATGTTGCATGATGTTAATTAATTATTCAGATAAATTCCGCCACAGTAGATCAAAGAGGTAGCATACATATCTTGACTGAGAAGCAAATAGAAAAACATATGTTTATTAACAAAGTTAATGTATTCATTATCTAGGTGGAATCGAAGTTTACCCACAATTTTCAGGCAGTTTGTGACCCTTCAGACTTTTTTGTAGCTCACCCCACTCCTCAGGATGCTGTCTTTGTTTATTTTATTTTTCGAACTTGACATTGAAACAAGAAATTGAAGGTTTAGATTTGAAACCTCACATTCAGTGAGTGAAGCCATGGAGGTCCTTGTTTGCAGTGCCTGAATGAGGTTTGCAGCACAATCGATTCTCTACCCATCACAATTTCATTCTAGGGTCGGGATAAAACTTTGACTGTGCCTACACAGCCACATTATTATCTAAATCCAACTATTCAAAGAGCCTAAATAAGTTGGAGGTGTATCATGCGGTAGACTTTGAACAGTATTATACTATGATATCGCATCAGAAATCAGTCGCTGATACTGGCAGTTAGAGCAAGGACGGAGGGTTACCATGAGCACATGAAAAGAAAATAAATAATGATTTATTAGAGAGGACTTTATTTACAATCAAACCGGAGTTCAAAACTGAGATTTATTCATCTCGGAAGACAGGTGGATCAATATGGTGCAGTTTGGTTCTGCTACTTTTAGTCTTAAAGCTACCTGTCATTTATCTCGTAAAAAGCACACAAATTCATTTATTTGAAAAATTATATATATATATATATATATACATATATGTGTGTGTGTGTGTATGTATTTGGTGTTTCCAAAAATTATTTTTAATCAATGCAGAAATAAGGTGCTGCTTTTTTTGTGTGGAAATTAAAAATTAGATGTTTGGTTGAAAAGAATAGCATTTATATTAATAGAAAATCTTTATATAACATTAGAGTCGTCTTTACTGTCACTTTATCAATTAAATGCACTTATAGATAAAGAGAATTTTTATTTATGTACATTTTTAATTTACTTGATACTTTTGTTTTAAAATAAATTACTTGGTTTTTAAGGCAGTAAGTACAACCAATTTATTTTAGCTCCATTATTAAATGAAGGATTACCTAAAGTAAATAAAATAGTCACATCACTTACCTTTTTTTCAATCTGCACAATTGGTGTTAGCAACCTGCCCAATCTAAAAAGTAACATAATGCATTATCACAAAATTGAACTAAGCAACTTAATAACGCTTATAGTATAAATCTAACACAATGTAAAGTAACTTCTACACTGTTGATCAGCAGAATGAATCAAGAGGTTTACTATGTGGAGGAGCCGACTAATCAACTTTCAATAATTAATAAATCCTCATTTTACCACAAAAGACATCTTGACTCTTTTAACATTGAGATTCAGGTCAATAATAATGCACCAAAGCGATGCAAGTGTTGGCTAGTCTTTAATATCATTTGATGTCCTCTGGTTGCTTATGTGGTGCTGACATCAGATAATGAGATCTACAGTCTGATGTGCAGTTTGAGCTTCCCAGCTTCACACCTCTAGGGTCTCTCAAATTTGAGAGATCTTTAATCACCTTAGTGACTCCTGCAACCAATAGAGGATGATGTAGTCTGGCCACCACCATCGGTCTCGAGCAGATGGAGATACGGTGCTAAAATCTTAATTTAGATGCCTGCTTGCATGCAGGAATGCTCAAGTATGTGTGCATAGATACATAATCTGAGATGAAAGTTTGGTCTTTTGAAATGGAGTACCCATTGGAAGGAAAAGCTAATAACAGCTGGGACTCTGAACTGAGATACTAACATGGTCATTGAGGTGTATTATACAACCGTCTCTAAAAAGGAAAATAGCCACTAGTAATGTCTTTACATAAACTCTCATCCGACTTCTCTAAATACTATGCAGCAGATACTGTCAAGTTATTCACTAGGCAGATGCTCTATGAAGTGGCCATGTCTATTATCATATATTATTCTTGCCTAGTTGAGAGTACGAAGCATCTTTAATGCTTTCAAGTGGTAATCCTGGCATGTGGCTTGGGAGCCAAGCAAAACATTTTCAGTATTTCGACAGTGCGCTGTACGGAGAGTATGGCAAGACCACTCTCTAACAATGACTTCTAGATTCTCATACACAAAGAACTCTCTATATTGTGTGATTTCAGGTGAACAGGTAAAGGTTTATATCTTTGTAACTAACTGGCTCTTTTAGCCTCTATAATTTAACATCTGTGTCAAATTCAATTTTTTAAAGTATAAATATTTCATGTTGCTCAATTAATATGAATTGCTAAAAGATGTAAAGTAAAGAAAATTTGACACATTATAGTGGAAAAAGATACTTTGAAAGAAGTTTTAGATGGATTTTCTATTAGTGTATTTATATATATTATTTATATATACACTATATTATATATATATATATATATATATATATATATATATATATATATATATATATATATAGATATAGATATGTATATAGATATAGATAGTCTGTACTTTACATACAGTATAAGCTCTTCTGAATCTTGTAGGAGTGTGTGCATGCATATGCATTTAATCCTCTGTGGAAATCATTCTAATATACTGTTTTGTTACTTTAGAAATATTTCTTATTACTGCCAGTGCTGGGATAACTGGGCAAGGTTAAAGGTGTTTTTGTTGAAATTTTTGATGAATAAACTGCTCAAGAAATCTAACATCTGCAGTTTTATATAATTAAATATACATATTTAAATAAAAATAAAATATACATAAAGAAAAAATAAAGAAATAAAATAAATACTGACTCCAAAACAGTAGTGTGGCTTGTGTGTGTGTGTGTGTGTGTGTGTGTGTGTGTAAGATTTTGATTGTATACATTTAGTGGTATCTTTCATTTATATTTATACACATCTATAATTGTCACTTACACAATATGCACTTTCTGCAGCATTTTTCATCTGCCAATAACCTAAATGTGAAAAGTAATGTACTTTGGAGAAATGAGAGGGGAAGATTGTGAGATACACATCATGAAGACATGATTAATGGCCATGAAGATGGAGACTCAACTCTCACTTTGTCTCTGCCAATTAGTCACCCCTATACGAGTGGAAATATTGAGGCCTTTAGGATCACGCTACTCAGTCTGAATGACTTCATTGTTTGAGGAATCGTATGTTTGTTCTGACTATTTTTAATCACAGCACTCTACTTGCAGTAAAATAAATCTTACAATGTTATACACATGTATTTTTTTTAAACTGATTTCAGCATGCCGCGTTCAGGTATAAATTGCCATCCCTATTTATAAATGCTACATAAATCAAAAGTCCCGAGTTCTCACCGGATGGCTGATTCATGTACAGATTTGTATCTATTTGCCTTGTTCTTTAGACTTATATTTGTACTGCCCAATAATTATTATTCCTCCATTTTCTAAAACGCCTACCACATCCTAAGTTGGCATGACTCCTAATGCCCACACATAGACTGCTGACAGATGAGTTTTTATTTTTATGAGGCAAGGGGTGAGAAACTGAATTGTCCTATGATCTTGAAACGGCACTTGTCACACACACTGCTAAGTGTGTTTGTAGATAGGATTGTCGTGGTCAGGAGTCCTCGAGGCCTGGGCCTTGATGCTCTGGATGGTTTCATGAGAACCGACTGCAGTGAACGCTGGGCATATGGGGTGTAAAGTAGAGTTGAGGAAGGTTCTGTTCACACTTAAACTTGATACACGAAGTGCTGCACATTCTACTCAAGCTTCTTTTGCACGCAGACGGGGTAAGAGACATTAATTCAACGCATCTCTCTACTGGGCCTTTAACGTCAAAGGAGCGGTTGCGTCCTGTATCTCAGGTTGTTGCTTTCTAAAGAAAGATTTACTGAAATGATCAAACATGCAAAGAAACATCAAAGCGCTCTCCCTGTATAATTAAATTGTTTTGACATTTGTTTCATTTTAGAATGTTTCATCTTTTATTCTCAGAATCATAGAAGTATAAATAATTGTCTCTTCAAATTTTATTAAGTTTATTGCATCGTGCCTTTTATTGGTATCAAATATGCTTATTTGGGAAACATGAGTATGGCATTTCTGTAAGAGTGAATGGGAAAAATAGTTTTAGCTGTTGCTGCACTTTGGGAGTGAATGCATTGGTTGCTAATGTGTTGAACAGACTACAGCAGGAGTCACCTGAACCATCTAGCTGTCCTAGTGAAAATGCATATACTAAAATGTATTTGAAATACATTTATTTAAGTGCTATGTAATACGTAATACATTTTGCATATTTATGTTTAATAAAAAATGTTTTTAATGCTAAACACGATACTTTCCAGTTGGTGTCTGAGGTCTGCCAACAATAAATTAATTTTATATCTGAAGAAGTCCAACCAAACATTAGGTTGGCATATATTTGGATTGTGCTAAAGGCCACAGTACACCTTAAATACCTTGCATGTATTGTTCAAAGATAATAACTCTCACTCAAGTGGCCTTAAAACACTTTAGGCTATAATAAGAAATGACTTCAATAAAGCTTAATTACAGTTTTTATATCAGTACACTAAGCTATACATACATTAATAGATTTGAATATTTGGCAAATGACTGTTTTACCAGGGTGCTAACAATAAAACATGAATGCTATAGATTATCTGTCTGTGAGCGAATTAATATTAGTAACTGAGGCGTCCTCCCATCATCTGGAAAGTTTTTTCTTTTTCATTTAGCTGATCTTTCAAACTCATGCTCTCTTGGACAGTAGCTGGATCGCCATTAAACTGCAGAGCTGGTAGAGACAGGTGGATGCCAAAATTTATAATAAGCTGACACGCACTTGTCTCTGTAATTTCCACAGCACTGCTCATGTGAAGGAAGACCCACATCGATGAAAGTCAGTGTCTAAAAGAGAGGGGCAGCATTACTGCAATAATAACTAGTCATTCAGTTTTTTTCTGTACACAGTATTCAAGTTATATTTTCTTTGGTTTATTCTGCTTAGTCCTATATATGCTTTTAGGTATGCGAAAGTATGTATGAATTCAGGAGGACTGATTAAACTCCAGTGTGAACGAGCATTTTTTCATTACTCCACATTTCTATGAATCTTCAAAATGAAATATCTTTAAAGATAAGCAATAGATTGCACTTTCAAGGCACCAAACGGAATGCGATTTTCTCAGATACTGCATGTGGAGGATTCGTAGCCTGCCCAGGCTTCACTATAATTGTCTCTGGGTGTATCTGGCTTTGTATGGGACTTTACCTGGAATGTGCAATCACAGTGTTTTCATCTTTGAGCACTGGGATCAGCATGACAGAATCAGATGATAGAGCCTTGGCAATTACAGCTGTACCTTGAAAACATTTGCATCGCATGAGCACAGATGCCGCATACATTGACGCCCAGATACTCACCAACTCTATTACCAGATCATATACATCAAGGCTTTCCATCTGTATGGTCATGTAACCCTTCTAGCCAATTATTCTTGTTAGTGAGGGGCTTAAAACCTGATGGGGAGGAGCACTATAACACCCTACAATTACTAGCAGAGTCTCGGTTTTAGTATGTAGAATGAAGAGCCTGTCATAACTCCCAACGGCAGATTACACCATACTATGTTAATAGGAACATATGTATTTTGTAAGTTACTCTAAAGTACCATCAGGAATCTGCTCCTCGCTGTCCTCTGTGCAGGCTCTGGACGGAAGCTCATTGCTGGATGTTGTTTTAATCTTAGAAAAGCGCGGTTTAAGGCATTTGGTCGCAGCTATTTTGAATCTTGGGCTGGCTGGAGCATTGTCAGACGCACCCAGAGCAGTAGGCGGGCCTTCTCGGTGGTGGCCAGCCGCCGCCAAAGCTCATGAGAAAGAATATGTGCATGCAACCAAACAGTCTTCTTTACAAAACGTTTCTTCTTCTCTCTTTGCCAAACTGGATCAAAAGTGCCGTGCAGTTTTGTAAATGCAGCTTCACTTGACACTTCTTTCTTTTTATCTCTATCTCATGTCATTCACCCTACACTCCTTCATGGGCGAATATCTCCATGACGACCCCATCCTCTGTCTCTCCGTCTCCTTCTCTCTCTCTCTCTCTCTCTCTCTCTCTCTTTCTAGTATTGCGTCATGAAGATGAAAAGTGCCTAATCCCCTTGTGGAACTCAGTCTAACAGACACACATACAGAATCCTGCTTTTGGGAAGGCATCACACACAAGCGCGTCCTCTCTCCGAGTGAGCGCGGCTTTTAGCAGAGAAAGCGGTGGCTGGAGAGGAAGAGAGAAAGAGGAGGTGGCGATAAGCGCTTATTGTTCTTGAGAGCCTGAACTGGAGGTGTGGCATCTGCGGGCGTTGTCGTGGAGACAGAGTGCTGGCTGTTCCCTCTTCCTCTTAGCTGATCGCTCAGGCCTTTGATCACAGGAGCGCTGATCCTTATGGCATCTAGAACAGCAGCCACAGGTAGCCAGCAGCCGCACGCGTTGAGCACGTAAGCCTACCTACGCCGTGAGGTGCTTGCGATAGAGTTGAGACTATTTAAACTGTACTGCATGGAGGTGAAGGTAAAAAAAAGTGCTGCCTTGGTTTGAGACGCTCCGCGCGTGGCAGGTAGAGGCGGATCAGAGGTGTGTATGTGTGTGCATTGTGACTCATAAAGGGAAAGTGGTGATGTATTCTGCCAGGGGTTTCAGGCGAGCGCTGCTGCGATTTCCACAGCCTGCGCTTTAGTGGAGGTGGGAAAAGAGAGAGGCAGAGGCGAGGGAGACATCGCTGCGATATTTCATCAGCGCGCGCACGTAAGTGTGTCACTAGTTCACTTTGTCTGTGACGGACGGTCAGGTGTCGTTAATGCGCTCAGTCTTAGTGGAGCTCCTTCGGCAGACGGCAGATACTGTGATTCCCCCTTCAACGCTCGTGGTCTCAAGCGCTCATAGACTAGAAGGGCTCCGGACAGCGATGGATGCTGTTCGTGTAGGTAGAAGCGAAAAGTGTGGATTTCAGGGGTGGAGAAGGACAGGTTTGGGGCTGTCAGACACAATAAAGGAGACCTGCCTTCAGGGAGAGACACGCAGAGCTTTTGACTGGCTGACTGACTGAATAAGTAAGTAACTTACAGGATGAATGTGTCAGGGTGTGATTCACACATTTGCATTTTCATCTTATCAAAGTGTGTCGTCACACGATTATTTTAGTTTAAATCACGTTAAGACAAAATATGAACTCAGCAGATCTCTGGGATATGCAATTCCATTTGCACATCCATTAGAGGCTGAAGGAGGAGGGAAAAAGAGGATTGAGAAAATGGACCTGGCAAGTTGATACGAGGCTATTTAGAGGTGTACAGCGAGGTAAGCTTTTGTATTGAAGAGAGCGATGTAGGGAACATTGGGTAATCTGTTCTCTTTTTCAAAAAACGTGCTACATCCATGAATGAGATGAGTGTGTAGGCTGTGACTGAAAAGTAAATACTGTTTTTCAAAGTGTGAATTGGTGTTGAGAAAAAGTTTGGAACACGGCTTTTGCCAAAAGACTCGAGATGTCTTCATTTATCAAGAAGGCATGTATAACCCTAAGATCATGTCGCTGTCTACATACTAACATCTTCTGCTATATTATTCTTTATGTCCGACCTGATTAGATCACATCATCACGTGTCACGTCACCCCCAGAGTAATGGCAATTCTTTATATTCAGAAAAAATGTATTTCTACCTCTTTAACATTTAGCTCCTAATTAGGCTCTGGGGGAAATGTTCTTTAATGTGGTATATTACATGGTAATTACCATGTAATTATTATGTAAAAATTGTAGCAGATATTTCACAGTGTTTAATAGGTTTAATCTCTTCTTTATTCTCCTCGTAAGCTAGACCAACAGGTCCGTGTCGGCGTTGTGTGCATACTGCTGTTTTCTTGCTGACACTTGATACTAACTCAACCATGAAATAAGCGTTTGTCCTTTTTTTTTGTTTTAAGCAAAACTAAATAGTTTACCTAGATTAGCGCTGCCATATTTCAGGAAAGCCTCCAGACTGCTTTTACAGAAATTCACAAATGCAGCAAGAACTGAATGGAATTTTAAACGATTGCTCAGTGAATTAAATCAACCTTTTTTAAATGTAAATGTAAACACTGAAGACATAACATTCTGCTACTGTTTGAAATGCTTTCACGAGCATGCAGAAATGCATTTACATTAACATAAATACATTTTTCTTGTATGCTTTTTGTACACCTTGTCTTACACTGCCAAAGTGACTTATTAGAATGTGCATATATTGTATTGTTAAAATTACTCTTCAGCAGAACTTCAGCATGAATCAAGAATAAAGCCAGAGTGGCAATTTAGAAAGTGGCAATGAAAATATAGTGCTGTCTGAAGAAATGGTTATCCATTTTAGATTTACTTAATAGATGTGGTTAATAATGAGTTTAATTATTTGCATTGCTCTTTTCTTATTTATTTGCTTGCTTTACAGTTAATTGGATGTATACTTTTGCACTGCTTAATAGGATGTTTGGTTTGTAGTTGGTTTAACTGTTCTGCTTTAATTGGCTGTTTCACAATTCGTCTTAATCTCTTAATGATTAGTCGATCGCTTCAGTTTTTCGATTATAAGCAGTTCACTTCCCCATAGTCTTGGCTCGGTCTCAAGACAGGACACGACTGTGTTTGTTATGTGACAACAATGGTTGGAAACAAGTAAATAGCCATCTAGCAACAAACGCCAACTAAGACTAAAGATGTTTCTAGATGCAGAATGGTGGGCACCTCTCCCTATAGAGAAGCGCAGCTTAGTCACAGCAAACTAGCACAGATGTACTAAGATATTGAAGCAATTGAGAACTAGTGGCAAGTAATGTAAACCCTACTTCCTGGGGATTTGTAAATCACAAGTCTGTTTCTCCAGAGCCAAGCCTAATAAGTCTGACAGTTTAGCTGGGTTCATTGAGGAACTTTGAGGAAGCCAACAGAGTTACAAATTAGACAATCTGTAGTATATACCAGGGGCATATGGGGAGGATATGCAGAGATGTCTGACAGAACAGTATTTTTACTGAAGTGAACCAGATTTTACCTGGAGTTCTTTTGTTAGTTTTTTTTTAAGTTAAGAAAAAATCTGTGTTTTCTCCTACTCCAAGATCAGTCCAGTGCAAGCGCGATGCGGTTGCATGTCAGCAAGAATTCACCATTAAGGATATGATATTAAACACTGCTAATCGACATTTAGCTGTCAGAAGGAAATGGAATTTGTTAAATATTATTGGAAAAAAAAAAAACACAAAACATTAAATGAAAATGAATTCAAATTAAAATTAAAATGAAAGTGCACCTATTATGGGTAAAGAAAGGTTGGTATTTTGGTTTTGAATTGCCCAACAAAGGAGGCTGACATGCACGCAAGGTCAAAGAACACTTTCTTTTAGGTTCATCTATTTCATTTCATCTCACCTGTAAAACCTGATAAAGCAGTGTCTAGTGTTACCGTGTGAAATTGTTATTTGTACTGCAACAAAGCGGCACCTAGTGGCAAACAATGAATTTGCCTTTTCATTCAGACCAATGAGAAAAGACCAATATGCTAATATTTAATTTTGATGTCAAACATTTGCATATTGCCCCCACTTGTTGACTCATTTTAAAAATGAGTTGTGTTACATACTGCATGAACTATAATTTAAAAAATCCATAATATGGGCACTTTGACATATAGCATCTATAAAACAATAAATATTAAAGAAAATGTTTTAGTTTTTTTTTTTTTTTTTTCAAAATTTTGAAATAAAGCATGACACTTTCTCAACATTTTCTTGCATATTGAACAACCATTCCATTATACTAATCAGTATACTAATCATACAATTAGCACAACATTTGTTTGCCCTATATTATCATATTAATGTTATTTTCCTGATTTCCCTTAGGTACTAAAGGGAAGAGTTTAGAGAATGCTTTGAGTTGAAAGAAATTAGATATTAAGCTACAAGACTGATTTTGTGTTGAGGCTAATTTGAGTTTCTTTTTGTCAATATTATAGCATAAGGCCCACTGACCCAAATATTGCGCGCCTGTCTCCCTGGAGATATTATCCCTGTATATTTTGCTATGACAATATTTTTATGAGAGCCCCTAGTATGCTAAGCCAACTAATATTCACAATTAGACAGATTCATTATACTGTCACAACTATGACATGAAGAAAAATTTCCTGCTCTGAATCCTGTCTGACTAAGCAAGTGTTTTTGCGTTTTAATTAGAGCTTCCTTTCAAAGTGCCGATTGCTCTGCTTCAACTGCACTGGCCTGATGGCCTCCAGGAGCTTCTGAGGTGTTCTCTAGGGAGACAGCACACTTGCACTATTTTTTTTTTTTTTTAACTAAATTTATTCCCTCCGTTAATGCTGTGAGTCATCTTTGAATAACTTCTTTCTTCCCTATTTCTAAAGAGATTTTTTTTTACATTTTCATATTCAGGAGTGGCCAGTTCCAGCGTATTTGCACCTGAATGAATTGTAACAAGGTTTTCTGTGGTTCAGTCTTACATCTGCATGCGGTTCACACCCTCTGTGCCACCGACTACTAGGGTAGTTCTCGCTATTAATATATTTGTTTCTCTGACTGTTGTTGCTTAGCATAGCATGCTGCATGGGAGAATGAGGTCATATATTTGTTCCTCAAGCTCACTTGTTAGCTTGTTTGAGGACAAACAGTACTCAAAAGAGCTGAAGCCCGATAACTATCTCAGTAATCTGCATTATGTGCATGAATTAGCATATATCAGGCAACAAACTAAATATGCATGTGGATGGATGTGTGGCTGTGTCAGTCATATCTGTATGCGAGATTTTGTGAGCTTTTGGCAGTTCCTCTGAAACTTGTGCAGCCATTGCCAAAGTAATTTCCCTTAGTGTCTTACTTCACTTATTTTAAATTAAATTGCTTGACCAGTGCTTCCCATTAAGTATGCTACAGTTATTTAGAAAAATGACTTGGGTGAAGCAATGATATTTAAGGGGAAGACGTGTTTTTTTTTAATCAACTTGTATGCAAATCATCTCATGCGCTTTGTTGGTGGCAGTGGTCGTTGCGTTTGCATTATCATTATCCATCTAAGTGGCAAGATTTTATGCTAGAGCTGGTTTGGACTCATAATGGTAATGCACTCTATGGAATCAGAAACAGACTGCTTTTAAGAGCACTGCTTCTTAGAGCAGCTGACATAATTTGATTCAGTTGAAAATGGCAAGCAAGGATAGATGTTCTGTCTCACGTGCAAGACAAAAGTGTCCTCTAGATTGTGAGAGCATACCAAAATCTTCATTAAGAAGATATTTCATGGTTGCCATTACCCCACAGAATTATCAACCCATGCCAGTTTGTGGTATTTGATTTTAAAATCCACTTATATTCATGAAATTGATGTGATTTTGAAAAACGCCTAGAATGACTTAGAACACTGAATTAGGAAGTATTAAAGGAAGCGGATTTAAAATAAACTTAAGTTTCAAATATATAACCCTTAGACAAAGAAAAAACTTGGCCGACAGCAAAAATGTAAAAATGTCCTGCTATAGAAATCTGCAGTTTATTATTTACATTGTGATTTTACCATTGTGGGGGAAGAAAAACAAAAAAATTATCTTAATTGAAATTCAACAAACTTCCAAAAATGGCAAATTCCATCTCAACGTCCTGTGGCCAGATCAATTCAACTTCTCAATTTTGTGCAACCATCTTAATAAATGACCTCTTATATTATTCTCACCGGCTCCTTTCTATCATATCTTTGGATTGCTTTTTCTGTTGTATCTTCAACTATTCTCTTCCCTTACATAATATCTCCTGCGTTCCCTCTGAGAGGGCGTTTTGGGCTTCTCTCTTCAAGATTTAGTTAGTATTTTTATTTTCTGATAGTTTAGAGATTACAAACTGTTCAACTCCATAACTCAAACATGTGTCTTTAAAAAAAAGACAAAACTTGGCTTGACAGTATATTGTTTAAACATTATTTTAACATTAGTAGAACTCTATACTTGATTTATATATTTTATTTACATTAGATTAAAAATTAACCATCTATATTCTTTTTTTGTAACCATAGTGGGAAAAAGTAAATTCAAATTTTAAAATTTCAATTAAACTTTCTGAGGCGTGGTCAAAAAATTCCAACCAATTCTGGTTTTGACTAAACCTATACCAATCCACACATATATATTTTCAGCAAGAAATGTAAAGTATAGCTCTCTGTTGTGTTTGAAAATACCTAATTAAGCATAATCATTAAGCGATCAGATCACCTTTTATATTAGGTGGAAAATTATTCTAAAAGAAAATAAACGAGAAAGGAAATACCTCGGCAGCATCTAAGTACGCGGTTAGCACCGAGGTCCTGTGTGTGGGGAGGGTGTGTGTGTGTGTGTGTGTGTGTGTTTATGTTTAAGGGTTAGCGTCTTGGTGGTGGATTTTGCCTGCAGGGTTAATTAGCATTGCAGAAGCGATGTCTGGAGGCAGTCGGCTCATCAAATCTCGCCTTTTCTCCGTCTCTCGGATCCCTTTCTTTTTGTGTGTGTGTGTAATTGTGTACACTGAGAATATTGTGTATGCAGAAGAGAAACCAACAAGAAAGCATAAATGATGCTTCCACTACACAGGATGGTGGTGATGAGCACACACACAGACAAATGCCAAAGGGAGGAGGAAACCTGTTGGCCAAATAAACGTGACTGCACACACATTAATGTTATTACCCAGGCGCGCAGGTGGAAAGATGAATCAGTATGCCTGATTTCTTGTCTCGTTGTTTTCTCTTATGCACTGCAACACGTTCCTCTTTCTAAATTACCTCTTCTTACCTCTTATATTCTTCTCACGGCTCCTGCCTATTATGTCTTTGGATTCTTTTCTTTCTGTTGTGTCTTCAATTGTTTTCTCTTCCCTTACATAATATCTGTGTTCTCTCTGAGGGCGTTTTGAGCTTCTCTCTTCAAGATTTACATTGTATTTTTATTTTTTTCGATAGTTTAGAGATTACAAACTGTTAAAGAATTATTTGTGTCAAAGCAGCAAGTGTGTATGTAAATCAGTAATATATGTCACAGCAGTTTGACTGTAGTCCATCAAACTATTTTATGCAGTATTTTCTTAAGTTTTGTCTCGATTGTATGCATAGTTTTGACATTATATTATGAGAATACATGTAATATTTGTTTTTAACAGAGTAAACTTAATATTGATAGAGTATATACAAATATAATAGCAATCAATAATAATAATAATAATACAATTAAATGTAACAATATATTAAATTATTAAAACTAATATATCATTTATAAATACTGTATAATAATTTTACAAATATAATGTGAATTAGTAAAAAAAAATTGTGTGGAAACAGTAAGCAGTAATTTCTTCTAAAACAAACTCAGTCTTAAAAAAAATATGTAATATTTTGGAATAAATTATATTTGTTATTTTTACTTTTAAAAAAATACACATTAACTCTAGGCCTATGTCTAATGTCATAAAAAATGCTTCATTCATCAAATAGGAATCATGTAATCCATATTTTAATTTCTAATTTACCATATTTAAGAAAAAGTTAAGTAGCTTGTCTTGCTGAGTATTATTGTCAACCATTTAATATTTATGTGGAAAACATGTTAAATATTCCGCTGCTTCTCTCTTCTCATTCCATGTTAGTGCTGGAAATTTCTGCTCTGTTTCTGTGAACAGTAAACTATGTCTATATGATTGGCCATCGTTCATTCAGTTTAAAATCTTTTTTGTCATCCTAACAACAAACAGAATGCAGCAGAGAAGTGCAAAAATTTCAAAGATGGGGTGGGGGTGGCACTAGGGCAGTTAAAGCCCCGTATTGATTATAATTTCATATAGATCCCCTAGAACAAGGGGTAGGTAACAGTTCTCATAATCTACCAAATAGGCCAAGTTAAATGTCCTTTCATTTGAAGAACAAATGTTGACGGCTTGACAAATGTACCCTAAATTAAGGCATCAGCAGCTGAGCCCAGACACCCTACTGACTGTGTACTGAATGTCCATTAAACATAAACACATTGCATCAGTGCTGCCAGCGAGACAGTCACAGACGTACACAAAACACACACTTGCGCATAAACATGCTCATTTACACCAATAAGGATAGCTGACAGCGTGCAAACACGCAGGAAACACCGTATTCCCCAATACTTCCTTCTCGCGAGGGAAACGATCATCTTAATAGCACAGAAACTCAAATGAGTGAAGCGGCGCGCTCCGGCAAAACCATTTGGGTATTATTAAAGTATATTCAGTGGATTCTCACCTGAGCTCTAGGGATATGAAACATTCAGAGATAAGGGTTTGATTGACTGGCTCGGTTGCCATGGGTGCAGAGCTACACGGGGTTTTAGTCTTGTGCAATGTGAGAGGCGTGTGAAGAAGTGAATGTGTAATAACGCAGAGATCAATAGCAGGAGTCAATAGAGCTCCACTGGGCTGGATCAGAGCATCGTAGAGATACTACAGCATGCCGTCTGAAAGCGACACGCTGGGAACACACACAGCCCGTGGCACCTACATTTAGACACCTCTGTATGAAATGATCACCAAATGTAGTTCAAGCTCGCGTGTAGCGCTAGATTAAACATGAGATCCGAAGACCCGAAGGATCAAGGTCAGCAACGCGCGCTCTTTACCATATGCAAGCTGATATATGTACATATGTATGCTTCACAAACATTCCCAAACAAACTTTCGCCTTTTCTCATTCGGTCTCAAAAAGCTCAGACACTCAAGCCTATACACACACGCACCGGTGGGAGATGGGACACTGCGCTCTCAGTGGCTGTGGTGGTTTCACTCAATGAAAAATGGATGAGACTAAAATTAGATAAACTAAAATTAGACTGAGTTAATCTGCAGAATGTCCTCAAAGTAAGAGAAACCGCAGGCTTCACAATCGCTGTCTGTGGAGGCGAGACACGATGTAAAGCGATGAGGAGACACGGCCGGATTGTTTTCCACAGCTGACCTGCAAAGTATGAGGAAATGCTCTGATCTTTACTTTGATACGCTAGAAGAGGGCAGAGAAGGTTTTTTGATACATTCTCGCTACAGGATCAGGGAGTGATACTATAGTGTGATCTCTGCACACCGCTATTGTTTGATGTCTGTATGCAGTGTTAGCTAAGGTTAAATTGGACGTGCTGGCATCTTTGATTTGAAACAAGAATTTTTTTTGTCAGTTTGTCAATATATTCCATTTCTTTTATGTTCCAGGTCAGTAAACACTTTTCACCTGCATTACACCGAGCAGTACTTACAAAAACAAATTTTAAGAAGGACTCTGGAAAATGCTATAAGTTGTTGTCCAGCCCAAAGCAGCACTTTTTTCCATTTATAAATATTTATTTATATATCATAAAGAGATTATAATATTTGATCTGATATTTTATTTGCCACTGTATATTGTATTCATCCATCGTTAGTACTAATAACTTGAAGCCAAACATAAAACTATGGCTTATCAAATGAATAACTGATATCTCTAAATATTGTTTATTCTATTTATTTATTATTTTCGTTAAACATTATTATAATTTATTTTCGAATTAATATTTCACTATAATTTTAATTTATAAATTTATAATTTATTTAATTTATCAATTTAATTTATAATCGTTTTACAATGTTTTGAACAAGTTCTATTTTTGAGTCATATATTTGATATATATATACCCCCAAAGGATGCATATTAGTAGACTATTAGTACCTTCTGAAAAAATGACTTGAAGAGTTCAATTTATTTCTGATAGTATAAGGATTTGGAATCACCAGCAGATTGTAGGCTTCCCTACCTCCAAAAATCCCCATTTATTCCCCTACGTGTAAGCGATGATCGTTCAGCATACTTCTGAGTGTTAAAGCTCATCTGCCTTGTCTGTGTGTCATAGAGAGAGCGACAGATTGCTTTTTGTGAGATAAAGATTTCCTGAAAGACCGAGGGAGAATCTGCTCCCGCTGCGTGACAACATATCCTCTCAAATAATGGCTTATCTCCATTCCCAAAAGAGGAGTCTGTAATGATTAATTGATAAACTTTCCCTTGGAAATGCATCTCTAATCCAGACACCTTTAGCGAGAATTACATCAACGCTCATGCTCTCCCCTGCTGCTGATACTGTCATCAGATCGGCTGGGATGAATTGAATTATTAACTCATTAAAACTTAATAAACTTCTCCTGTCAGTGAGCTGCTCCCCATAACGAACCACAGGCTTAGCGCTGCCCCGATGTTCTACCCAGACGCGTCCTCTGTCTTCATTCTGACACTCACGCTGGCAGGCCAACATTTGGCGTGTTGCGTCGCGACAAACCTGATGGAGTTGCGAATGAAAGTGAGCACCGCCAAGGTTGAGAAATGCTTCTCTTGTACAAGCAAGGACATTTGCAGTCACACTCCTTGAAAAGCAGCGCAAATGTGGCAGCAGATTTTGTACATGTATTGATATTGATTTGAAAGGAAAGCATAGACTGGCTCTTACTAATCAGCGTTCGAATGAGGCAACCTGTGCTCGTCATACAGGTTGACTCATTTAGACCAGCGTGGAGTGAAATAGATTTTTAAAGAATTTGCACCTCGAACTTCCGTCTTGGTGATTTTAATGAGTTAAATGCATTAGGTAGATTTCAAATGCGATTCACATTAGGTTTATACAGTATAAGTAAGGAAGTTGTTGTAAAATGCATGGTAGATTATTATTGACGTAGTGAAGCCACATGTCTAAATTATACATCATACACTAGGCACAAGGTTTATTTCGTGCATGCAGGTCAATCTGTTGCTATATCGGTTATGAGAGCACTCCATGGTGGCTTGCCACTTCACTGAAAATTGTCTGCCCCATTTTTCAGCCCAAGATTTTGACCATTTCTCTTTATGGTCATTTTAGAGCAATAATGGAAACAGATGCCTTTATGGTTCTGTTCTATTAATAATTAATTGAGAATACGTGCATGTAACCTTTCCACAAATGATGCCCTTTGATAATTATGTTTTCAAAGCAGTTACTACACTCATGTATCTTTCATAATAACGAAACGCATCATCTTGTGGTATGCAACAGTGTGTATCATGTCTAAGGGAGTATTTAAAATATTAAAGAACAGCCTAGAAGTGAGAAACGTAAAGAGATGTATAAAATCAGAGCTGCTGGGATCTTGTAAGATGTAATTATCTATTCCAAAGCCGACATCAGATTTTCTGATGGAGACATTCATTTTTAATTACAAGACTAAATGGAGGTAGTTTAGATGCAGGTTTAAATGATGCATTTTCATGCAAGATAGATACCTCAGAAAATGTAAAAGCTCCCTTGTTGGTGATTCCTATCGGAGAGGCTGTCTGTTCGATTTGTATATTGTCTGAAATAACGAGTATATTTTAACCCATTTCACGTCGGTAGGAAAGTCAATCAATAAAAAAATAGACAAGATATTCTTGTGCTTTTTATGGTTTTATATCGTATGCCTATTTTATCGGCAATAGCAGACGCTCTCCTCATCTTCCCTAATTACCTTGTGATTGCACTTAGACATAAAACATTAGCACAGACATGGTTAAAATCAGTCTTCAAATATAATCTAAATGGCACGTTTGTGATCTGAGTCTAACAGACCTGTGGAATGCCTGCCTTTTTGCTTTCCTCCATTATTGATTTCGATTGGCAGAGCAAGACTTGTGCCAAGGGAGCATGGGGTTTCCATGGTTATGGCATGTTTGGAGATGTCTTTCTGAAAGCAGGTTTTGTGTGTGTGTGTGTGTGTGTGTGTGTGTGTGTGTGTGTGTGTGTGTGTGTGCGTGTGCGTGTGCGCGTGCGTGTGCGTATGAGAGACAGAGAAAGAGACGATCGATGCACCACAGGGTTCCTATCAGCTAGAATCAGCAGAGAGTCTTGCACAGAGGAGGTGTTGGGAAATTGGGATGGAACAAAGGACATGACGTGCATGTATGTGCATTACAGGGGTCATTCTACAAAACACAGGCTTATTTGTGTCTCTCATGATGTATACACACTGCATGTATAGAAATAGATTACTGCCAAGCATGTTTATGAACGCATAAAAAAATATATTTTTTAGATTTTCATTTATGTATATTCTAAAAGACTGCACTAGGTCAATGCGTGAGGAAAATCTGGAGGTTAACTGAAATCGTATTTTTGTTTTGTCCGCCTCAGTAACTATTGTTATTATTGAAAAACAATGTCTGAAAATTTCTGGAATCACAAACTGAACCGTGCTCATTTTATAACATCAGCATCCAGTTTCTCTCACATACATTTGATAACAGGCCTACACCATGGCGATCATTTTAATTTAAAATGACCTTGTACAATGACCAATTTTGTACAATGACCTATAGTATATGTATGTGTCTATTTACATTACTTTGACTGACTAACCATGCAGCATCTCTCTGATCTATATCATATTTCTTTGTCTCTGTTTTCTCTCTGTAGGTGGCCATGCTGTTCTCTCCGTTCTCTTGTGCTCTGGGGCTCTCCCTCCTGCCACTCCTCCTGTTTCAGTGCCCGCCCACGCCTGCCCAGCCCGCTGCGAGTGCTCTGTGCCCACGCGTTCTGTGTCATGCCATCGCAGACGCTTAGCGCAGGTGCCTGAAGGCATCCCTATAGAGACAAGGGCACTGGACCTCAGTAAAAACCGGCTGCGCATTGTGACACCACAGAATTTCTCCTCACTGCTGTTGCTTGAGGAGCTGGACCTCAGCAACAACCTGTTGTCATCTGTGGAACCTGGCAGCTTCCGCACTCAGCCGCGCGGCCGCTCGCTCGACTGCGCAGCAATCAGCTGACTCTGCTGCCGCGTGGAGCGCTGGCCGGCCTCAGCGAGCTCACTCTGCTGGATGTCAGTCAAAACCGTCTTGTTATTCTGCTGGACTACGGCTTTGAGGAGCAGCGGAGGCTGCGGGTACTAGAGCTGAGTGATAATGAGCTAGTGTTTATCGCCCCACGGGCCTTCAGCGGCCTGGCGTCCCTGCGCTCTCTAACGCTGCAGCGATGCAACCTGAGCACAGTGCCCACACATGCTCTCGCACATCTGCATGGCCTAACCAGCCTGCGATTGCGGGACTTGGGAATCACGGAGCTTCAAGCACACGCATTTAAGGGTCTGCCACGACTGAAACACCTGGAAGTGGACCGCTGGCCTTTGTTAGAAGGGTTTCCGACCTCCGCTTTGCAGGGGCTGAACCTCAGCACACTCTCCATTACCCACACCAACAGCGTCCGTGCCAGTGGTGACACATCTACTGTATCTAACGCATCTCAACCTGTCTTACAGCCGTATACGTGTCCTGCCAGCAGGGTGGTTACGGGGAATGGACCGGCTGGAAGTTGTGCGTGTACGACAGTCTAACCTGCTCAGTGTGGAACCTCAAGCCTTTCAAGGAGCCTCTTCGCTGCGCCTTCTTGACCTTTGTTACAACCGTCTCTCCACGCTTGAAAGAAGTGTTTTTCCTGCTTCTGAGGCCCTGCAGACTCTTCTGATTGGCCAGAACCCGTTAGTGTGTGACTGTCGTCTACGCTGGCTCCTGGAGAGGACTCCACCTTTGCTGTATGGTGATGTTCAACCTGAATGTAGTGCTCCTGCTCCCTTGGCTGGGAAGCCACTTAGGGACCTGATGGAACCTCAAATCTCTAAGCACGTTATCTGCACCAAGCCCAGGGTTGTCTCAATGGCAACTTACCCAGCACAGACAGAAGAAGGACAGAGAGCTTGGCTATACTGCAGTGCGGACGGGGCTCCACCACCTTCTGTGTCATGGCTGACACCGCATAGGCGGCACATTACCACAAAGAGCACGGGAAGAATGGTGGTCCACACAAATGGCTCGCTGGAGTTCCGCATGGCAGAACCTCAGGATAGTGGCATGTACGTGTGCGTGGCATCGAACCCAGCAGGCAATGCCACTCTGTCCATCACTGTAGCTGTGAAAAGCTCTGGAATCAGGGATAGAGCCCTTTACGCCAACCGCAGCTTTCTGTTTGACTCCGACTACAACAGTTCCCTGATTAATGGCACGGAGGAGTACACCATCAGGGTAGTGCTGGACTTCACCACCATCCTGGTCTCCACAGCAATGGGCTGCCTCAGCTTCCTGGGTGTCGTCTTGTTCTGTTTCTTGTTGTTGTTTGCATGGAGCCGTGGCAAAGGGAAGCACAGAGGTAGCGTGGACATTCAGTACGTCCCACGAAAGCGGAAAGGCGCAAACTCAGAACTTACAGAAACAAGTGGGCCCAGACGAGTCAACATGAAGATGATCTAAACTTTTTATATGGCCGAGGATTTCATGGGTTGCATGGTTGCGTATGCGTGTCTGTTGGACTTTGTGAGTCTTTGGGTATATGTGCTGCAAAAGATGCAAAGGATGTATTTAATCATGAGAGTTTACATGTGGTATCCCAATGAAAAAAGAAAGAAAACAGAAAAACGCCAAACCATATAATGCGCGTCTTCTGCGATGCTTTGTCTGTGGAAAGCATTATTTGGACGGTGCAGACGTGATTAAGTTGCTTGATTAAACTGTTGTATATATTTCATATTTGTGGGAAAGAATGGTATATTTCTATATATATATATATATAAATATATCTATTTACAGATACATTACAATTACCTTTCAAAACGCTGCAAAAACTCAAGTTGTCTTCCCCAATAAGCAAAGTATCTACTGGAAAAAGCCTCGGCAGTGCTGTGTTGTGAAGTGTTTGGTTTTGCTCAGAATTCCTGTTCTCCTGGGACGTCCTCTTCTTAGCAGAACCTCCGGGGGAACCAGGGAGTTTCCTGCCATTTTGTTGTAAAGATGTTAAAATGCAAGAAGCCGTTTGACATGGTGGGTTCCAGGGGCTGTATTTGTGACTCAGTGGAAGTCTGTGGAACTGTGTGAAAATGTTCTTTTCTTTTCTTATGTTCTGTCAAATGCTGCTCAAATGTTTTTACATACTAAATATCTGGTTATATTTTCCAAAGAAAATAAATATAAATCGTACAGCTTGATAAGTGTTACTGTCATCTCAAATCGTATTCTTGCCCATCTCAAGTGTTCCCTGTGGCACAAAACACACTGAACATACACACTGAATTCTGAGCTTCTTATATATATATATACAAACAATTTATAATTTTTTGGTAGAAAGTCACAAATTTTGCATGCAGGATATTTTCTGTTGCTATTTTCCAATAATGTCAATTATGGGATACATTATTGCTACGGTTACTTAGCAACAGGCATATAAAAATGTTAAATACAAAAGCTTGGTGCTGTTGGTCAGTTGAACTTGAAACACATATCCAGTTTCTTAGGGAGCATAACTTTTTTTTTTATATTTTTGGTGAAATTCAGCATTTACTGAATTGCAAAGGACAACTAAAAGGACAGCTCGAGTAGTTGTGACTAAATTCCTTCAAGCAAACTTATAAATAGCAAACATTCCATCATAGTATAGAAGATGTCTTGGTAGTGACCTTTTTTAGGGCTCTTAAAAGCATGAAATTGACTTATAGTTGTCCCTGTCTGGCTTCTTCCTTTGACGTCACAGCTCAGGATAGACACTAGTAAAGGGTTTGGATTCTGCATGTACTTCTGGTGTGATCAACAAATCAATGTTGCCATGATGTTTTTTTCCTGCTTCTCTAAGGATAAAAAAATGTGGCTTAAAATTGGTCAATCCATAACTGAATTCCATGAGCACGGATGACAGACTTCAAATTACATACTTCCAGGTGGTCACATGCCAGGGAAGCACTTGCCATTGGTTATGTCCCTGACGTAATTTTGTATTGTGTATGATTCCTCAAATGAACAGGAACTACAACTGATAGCTTTCTCCAAGTATTATTGACCTCCTTGATTTAGGTGTACAAGCACAACGCTGCTGAAGCTCCATTGATTTTTATGTAATACAGTTAATCTAAATTGGTCAGGCAGGAATACTTAGAATATTCTTGGAATATTTTACATTGCTTCTCTGAGTGAGTTCATGTCCATTCATTTCAAATAAATTATGGGTGAAATCACACTCATCCTATTATCTGTAGTACATTTGTATTATATTTCTTTTGCTGTACTGAACACAAAGGACTCCTTATCTTTTGATAAATGTTTGATATCTTTTCAATACATAAAGGCCTAAGCTGTGTTGGTTCGGTTTTCTCTAGTGTCATATGTGATATGATCCCTTGTTCTACAATGTCTTTAAAAGTGTCCATTTTAAAATCATTACTCCAAGTTTTGATGTCAGTTGTGTTACATCTAAGCGTTTAATTACCTACTTCTTGCTGTTCAGGTTGGACGTCGTCGTACATTGCAACTTGAAGCTGTATTTATACTATATTTCTTCCTGACTCTATCTTAACTCAATTTTAAAAAGAAAAGATGGATGGCTAAAAATTGTATTTGATATAAGCACTGCACTGAATTAAATTTAGCCTTTCCAAACAGATCATTATTTTAAAGTCTTTCCTTCACTTAAACTGCTTTAGATTGATTGTGATACACAAAAGTGCAAGGACAGAGTTTTCCATCAAGACAATACGCCTCGGGTTACTACTTTTCGTCCTTGGTGCCAAAAGTAGTCCAGCTGTATTAAAGAAACTGCAGGCCAAACCGTTAACCTCTATGTGCTACACTAGCAGTACCTAAAAATTCCCTGAAGGTTTTCTGGTCTTTATGAGCTTGTTTTGTTACACAATCAAAAGCATCTAAATATACCTGAACTAATCATGTCCATGTCTATGACTCACAAACTGAAACAAAAGAAGTTGCTTTTATGTGAGTATGCGTCATCATCATAAGACTATGGTGTTTTGTGGTGAGCGCTTGACCTTGCAGTGTTCTGTCAGGACGCGTTTGGGGTGAAAATATGAGCAGGGCCACTTTTCTATGTGAATGAGTCTTCCTCAGAGACACATTAAAGTATCAGGAACTGATGCATAAAGACTTGCTTCAAGATGGACCCGGGGAACTGCCTGCTTCCGAGAAGAAAATGCAAGACAGAGACAACATATTAGGACTTCAGCACATCATGCTACAAACATTTTAATTATTCAGACATACCTTGAATTAATTATGGTGAAATAAATCCTGTCGATAACCTGCAGGGTGTTCAAACTGTGGATAATAGAGCGTAAAATTATGGTTTGTTCAGGAAAACTAATAATATAAGTACTCAAATTCAAATCTGAATTGGGGATAAATTACTATACGTATTTTCATGAAGCAACACAAGTGCACCACACACCACAGCAGTATTTCTTGTGCGTTTTTCAGTGGTGTCGCTCCTCATGCATTTCATGCTATCCGCTTGACAATTGAGAATACTCAAGAGCTGTTTATGACTGCTATTTATTTATAGCACTGTGTCTCTGAAACAGAATATCCCGGACATCAAAATTTCAAGAATAAACTTCAAAGATAAAACACTAAAACTGTTCGTTGTTTGCTTTTTTGATCTGATAGAGCTGTTACATATATCAAGCATTCAACAAAAATACAATGCCAGGCAGTTCAAATCACAGGCATCCTGTGCTGGCTCTTTTACTGAATCATTCTGTATGACTCGCAAACTCAGGAGTATGAATCAGTCCGCTGAATCCTTCACAGAATGAACTAAACCGATTCGTCAGAACAGCTACTAAATCAACAACCGACTCACCTACTGAACTAAATCATTACTCCACTAAAGCCATTAGGCCGCTCTTACATGCTCTGCCACCAGAAAAGCAAAAATATATTCTCTCGCTTTCTGTACACTTCATATTCACGTCTCTGTTGATAACCATCCCCATTTTTATAGTTTATGGTAATGCTACGAAATTCTCAGCTTACCAAATTCAATAGCATGACATAGAATCAAACACACAAAAACAAGATCAAAATGAGAGAGCGAGAGAGTCTTTTTCCTTCATATTTCACTATGAAATATTTTTAGTAGTTCTTGAGAGTAATTACGCCTCCCTGGTATAGGGTCATAGCTTGAAAAAGTTTGGGAGCCCTTGCTGTGAACAGTCCCAGTTCAGCAGTTACTTCTACAAGATTTCCTTCACCCACTGTGTTCACAGACAAAGCTCCAGGGAGGCTGTCCCTGCAGTCGGTGTACTGTAAATCACTTCAGATAAAAAGCACCTGCCAAATGACAAGGAATCAATATTTACACAAGGTCCTGATTTTGAGGAAAAATCACTCCGCCCAAAACACTCAGATCTTTACCCTGTGGATTAATGTCGCTGGAAAATGGATGTTGGCTAATGATTACCGAGATGAGGTTCATCTCCCCATATATTTCACTCTGACTGATGGTGAAGGAGGATGAGTTTAGACTAAAGGTTTGCCAGCGGTGCCTATCCGCCTGCCAAATACGCAAAATAAGAAACAAAGGGAACAACATGTCACCAGCCGAACCCCAGTCATAAATCTCTGAGCCTCGCTCATATTTTAAAGTGGCTCCAGTTACACCATCACACAACATAACCATCCCCATGGGTTTGTTTGCCAGGTTTGTCCTTCTGTTCTGACTTTTCTCCAGAGAAAGCATGCTCGATTTGAGCTTCAGTCCGCTTTACACGACGGTCATGTTGCGTGTCACGATCTTTTCAGACCCATGGCATTAGTAGGACTGTTCTAGAAATAATAACCCATTACCCGTCTCTGTGCGGGCTGGGGCGAGCAGAGAGCCATGCATCTCCACTCTTCCACACCACAGAATGATGGGATGAGGAATGGGGTGGAGGGAAATCACTCTGGCAGATGTAATGACTCTGTAAAGAGCAGACATGACAACTGCTAATCAGCGCAGCGAGCCCTAATCAACGAAGGGAGCGTGTGAAGCGCGAAGGTTAGGATTTAGAAACGCACACACATGCACACAAACTCATCAAGTCTCGCTCATAATCAGCTTCTCATCACGCTAATACCAAAGCCACACACTCATCCGTACTGAACTGCAAATAATTTGTTGCTATATTTCCAACACATTATGTAGCCAAGCAAATCAAGCAGAAGGCAACGGCTCTAACAAAAGCCTGCGCAAATGATTTTCTTCCCGTGCTGCCTTGTAACCTGGCCTTTGGATGCATGGATACGGTTGCTAGGCGCCGCCTAAAAGTGTCGCTAATGCTGCTTCGCACTATTGTTGCCATGGCAACCTGAAATGCCTCCATCTCTCTCCGCTCTCTGCCATCACAATAAGTCAACGAGGTTTGTGGCATTGTAATGGAAAACTGAGAGCACAATATATATCATCCAACAACAGTGGTTCGAGGCGGTGAGGGTCAAGTGGTGTATTTAACCACAAAATTGAGATCAGTGGAACAGTTCAGCGAGGCCCGATGGTGTGTATTACAAACTGAGAGGTAGATGGATGATGTGCCAATCAGGAGGTTAAGAGTGAGGGTGATACTGCAGCTGACCAAGTGACCACAAGAGACATTAGTATTTTTGGGAATTGAACTCTGAGTTGATTTAACCCGTTCAATTTAATATCTGCACATAGTTTTACATCCTAACACTCACCTTCTCATTGACCCTTGAAAAAGGATTTCTAGATCCATCCCGCAAACCTTACAAAAATGAATCACTCCAAAAAAGTTCTATAGTTAATCCAAGGTAACCACAAAATAACCATGGTTTTGCGACACTATCCTTAGTTTAATCATGGTATTTGTAATAAAAACCCTGTTTATACAAATGGTAGTCTATACGACAAACACCATAGTTTCATTTTCATCATGATATAGTTAAAGATTTCAGATGCCTTCTAAAATTTTCTTCTAAAATGAGCATCTTTAACAGGCTCCCATGTTTAGGTTCAGTAATTTTACAGTTCTGTAAATGGCGATTTATAAAATGCTGATTTTAGAGGAAAACATTTGATGGCATTTAGAGGCACTTTTGCATCTCAACTCTTCATTTGTTCATACTGTACATTCTAGGATGGCCATCAAAGCCATTTGTTTCCCAGGGCTTGTCCTGGCCAGAATTTCAGTATTACTTACAGTATAGTCACCCTAGTACATTCAGTTTATTCTGCTGTTCTAGCACCACATCATTCTACATTGATGGTATCATGTAATACTAGGGCCATTGTATTGTGTTGGAAAATGTCTTTACCTGCAGCGAGTCATTCACAAGCTGCTCTCATGAATGTTTAACTAATAAAGGCGTCTGTCGATGCCAAACGATACAAGGCAAGGTTTCAGTAGATTGTAGGTGAAAGCCTTCTTTATCTAATGTTCTTTTAGCTCTCTGTCTTGTCATGAAGTGAAAACGGCTACAAACGATTCAGTCCTTTGGTGAACTCGACTGATTCAGTCCAAATGGCGGATTTATTCAGACTGAAGGGCGAAGCTGTTTGACTGGCGCTGTGTTTTGAACCCCATACTATAACATTTACTGTGACAAAACCATTGGAATGGTACGGCCCCGAATTCAGTCTGATCCATTAATAAATATCGATAGTCATTCGCGAGTTATTAAATAACACGCTGAAGTTAGCTATGAAAGTCCATAGGTAGTGTCAGTGCATGCTATAAAAAAAATCAATTTAATATAATTGCAAATAGTCCGCAACACAGTTCGATACTATAATATAATAGCTATATCTTCCTAAACACAGCTCAAAGCCTAAAGTGATGGTTTGACAAAACGACTCGAGAGGTAATTGAATTTCTCCCTCGCCTCTCTGATCCCGGGTAATCAAATTACTCCTTCGGCCGCCAGAGGGCGCCGCCTCGCCCTGCGCTTCAGCAGCTCGCTTCTTCGCAGCCTTGAGCCTAATGACAGCAGGAAGCCAGGAAAAGGGTTGACGAATGTGTTGTTGTTTCGAGCCGAAGCAGGTAGGATTCTGTGTGCGTAACGTGCTGGCGACGGAAACCCGGTTTACCACGACTGTTCGCGCGAATGCAGACGTGTGTTATAAATGAATGTCGTGAAGTGTAGCGATTAGCTCGACGTACTGATACACGAATCTCTGTAAAGGCTTTGACGTGTTTTGATATTTTGACATCAGTGAATGCTTATTAAGTTCGTGTGCTTTTTTTTTTTTTTTTTTTTTTTTTAAACGCAATTTTATAACGTTTTTTTGGTCCTGGTTTACGTGTCATGCCACTGTTTTCACTTTCTAGTCCTCTCCACTGTGTTTTCTCTGTTCCTCTTCGGCAGATTGCATGGGCGCAGTGTAACAGCAGGGGGATGTTGCAATCTGTTTGTCACCACTGACTTCTGCATTGTGAGACCGACTAGAGTGACTAGGTCTGTGAGAGCGGCCGTCATGTCTGCAGCCTGTCCCCCGCAGTCTCCCGGCGTGGCTAAGACTGAAGTGCTGGTCGAGGACTGGTGTCCCGTGTTGGCCGCGACCTTCGCTTACTGGGACAACATCCTGGGACCTCGTGTACAGCACATCTGGGCCCCCAGAGGTCAGGGGTTGTCGCTGCTCAGCGACGGAGAGGTCACGTTTCTGGCCAATCACACGCTGAACGGCGAGATTTTGCGTAGCGCGGAGAGCGGCGCAGTGGATGTGAAGTTCTTCGTCTTGGCAGAAAAGGGAGTCATCATAGTCTCGCTGATTTTTGACGGAGAACTCAAGGGCGACAAGAACACTTGCGCTCTGTCGATCATCCTGCCGCAGTCCGAGCTAAGCTTTTACCTGCCGCTGCACAGCGTGTGTGTGGAGAGACTCAAGCACATCATCCGCAAGGGACGCATCTGCATGCAGAAGGTCTTCGCCTCAGAGTCGTGCATCTTTTACTTGAGATCCAGCTATTTGTTCACTTTCGTAATGCATGTTACGTGTGTGTTTTATCATGTAGGGCTACAACATAATTCCTGTGTTGTCGTCGGAGATTGTTCCCATAATGGAGCTTCTCACGTCCATGAAGAAACACAGTGTGCCAGAGGAAGTGGATGTGAGTAGTTGGACATTTTGGGGGGCTTCTGGACACTTTTTAGAGTAGGTAGGAAATGGT
Organism: Puntigrus tetrazona; assembly: GCF_018831695.1. NCBI lineage: Eukaryota > Metazoa > Chordata > Actinopteri > Cypriniformes > Cyprinidae > Puntigrus > Puntigrus tetrazona. Next base: position 5,867,223 of record NC_056711.1, on the reverse strand, counting down.
GAGGAGAGAGAAGGAGATTTGTTTGTGAGCCAAACTCAAACTTGCTTCTGTCATACTTATAATGAAACTAACTTACAAAATTAAATGGAACAATACTGACCAAATTAAACGATATCATTACAACATTTGTTGAACATATAATAGCACTAATGCAATAAGTTAATTAAAACAATACCAGTACAATAGCTCTAAATACATAACAGGACTAATGCAGTGAATGAAACAAACAGTGCTAATGCAATAATAAATAATAAATAATAAGACAAATACAAGGAAATAAAATAAATAAATTAAATTTGAAAAGCAGGCGATCTCTTGGACATATAATTTTTGGTTGATGAATGATGAATGAATTAGGCTTTATTATAAAATCAAGAAAGTTTTGTGCCCCCCAAAAATCACAATACATTTTACTTTAGAAAAAATAAAATTATGCATCCTGGTATATAAGAAATTAAAGGTATTTTTAATATAATTTTTAACATTTTAATAGATCCAGAAGCCACAAAAAATAGCAACATGTCATTGACACATTAATGAACATTGTAAATTCTTATAAATGTAATATTTATTAAGGCCTATATTGTAATATTTGTAAATGTAATATTTATTAGGGCCTATATAGGGCCTATAGATATATTTATGTGTATGTACATGTATGTATGTGTATTTATATATACAGAATAAATATACACAGAACACACATATTGTGTTAACAAAAACCTTTATTTTGGATGCGATTAATCAAGATGAATGGATTGACAGCACAAATTTTAATGAATAAATATTACTACAAACTACAAACAATGCATTGGTTAGTTCTTAAGGTTGTACATTATGTATCTTCACTCAGTGATAATTATATTAGCTCTTTTTCTGGCAATTCTAAAACGTTTTGAATGTTTTTCTCACTCTCACTGAAGCACATAAAGCAATCCTCTTCCTCTTTACAGCTAAAGGACACCGTGCTCAATGATGATGATATTGGAGACAGCTGTCACGAAGACTTTTTACACAAGTAAGACATATTGCATCTTTAGTAGAAGTCAATGATCTGAATTGAGTTGCTTGTTTTCATTGTTTAGGTTGTGATGTTTGTCATTCTTCTCTATCACAGGGCTATCAGCTCTCATCTTCAGACCTGCGGCTGTTCAATGGTGGTTGGCAGTAATCCTGAGAAAGTCAATAAGGTGCGCATTCCCACCTGTACATTCTCAGCATTCGTATCTGAATATGAAAGTCTAATAACGCAGTTTCTTTTTGTAGATCGTGCTCACGCTGTGCCTCTTCCTCACTCCTGCAGAGAGAAAGTGCTCTCGACTGTGTCACCCCGACGGCTCCTTTAAATATGACACCGGCCTCTTTGTTCAAGGCCTCCTTAAGGTATCAAGAGTGTCCCTCAGAGTATCCAGCACTATATCACGTGGACCCATACCCGTCGAGGCCGCTTGGTAACATGATAAAGGTCCCTCTTTTCTCTTTCCCAGGACTCCACAGGCAGCTTCGTGCTGCCCTACCGGCAGGTGCTCTACTCCCCGTACCCCACCACCCACATCGACGTGGACATGCTGCGGTCAAGCAGATGCCACCCTGCCACGAGCACACGTATCATCAGCGGCGTTACATGCGAGCCGAGCTCAGCGCCCTCTGGAAGGCCGCCAGCGAGGATGACATCAGCTCTGACAACCTCATCAATGCCCAGGACTCATACACACCAGACTTGTATGACCTTTGACTTCTGCATACCTTCTTGGTCTGGAAACTGTATCATGCTTGGCTGATTTTTATTGTCAGGACAGCAAGACCTCGTGGTATTTTATTCAAATGCGCAAAATATATATTCAAGGGGAAATGTACAGTGAGTTGGCTGTTATTGCAAAGTGAACTGATCTTGTTTCGTTTTGTTTAATGCTGACTGCTGCTGATTAATGACCTACTGACTGTACATTATCCTGCTGATTATATCGCTAATTACCAAATTTATAAAGAGATTAAACGTGAGACGAAAGAGATCACGGAGAGATAAAAGACGTATCAACTAGCTCAGTGTTTGATAGCGGGGACAAACCATAGTTTAGTGGCCTTTTGTATAAAAATACTAACACTTTTGACTTTTGATTAAAAAACAAATAAATATTAATTGCTCTTAGAATCTTTTTTAAAAGGTAATACTTTACAATAATGTTCACAAATTAGTTCATGCATTAGGAATGCATTAATCCTAATTCATAAATATGCTAATAATAATAATAATAATAATAATAATGAGAAATATGTCTTGAGCAGTAAATCAGCATATGAGAATTATTTTTTTATTCAGCAGTCATTTTATAAGGATACTGACTGCTGAAAATGTAGCTTTGCTGTCACAGGAATAACTTAATTTAATAATGCATTAAAATATAAGGTGTTTTAAATTGTAATAAAAGTTCATAATAATGTCACGTTTTACAGTATTTTAGATCAAATAATTGCACCTTTTGTGAGCATAAGAGACTTTTTTCCGAAGCCTTTAAAAATATCGCCGACCAAAAGCATCTGAATGGCTGTGTATACACGTTAATTCATACAGCTATGTAGAAATTAACATTTAGATTAGTTAATGCTATAAAACAATTATTCAGTGTTACTATTGCTTTAATGTTAATGTAAGCTGCTAATGTAAATGCATTTTGATCTGAATTCTCTGCATGAAGAAATGAGCTCTGAGATGCTTGTGTAAATGGATGCGTGTCCTTGAAATTGTGAATACTCTCCACTCTCGGTTAATGTCATGGTTCAGGGCTGTGGCCAGCATAGAGCTGCATCATTGATTTGTTTTCAAGGACTGTCGGCGACTGTTTGACCGAGAATTTTTCCATTAAAAGTTCACAGAGTTTCCCGAGAGGTGAAACGGAGACATTTTACATCTCATTTGAGGGCACTCACCATATCATTCGTTCGATACGCTTCGTGTGCACACATACAAGAACAATGTAATCACCGTCACATGTCAAGTAGTCAACTTTTCAGTCTTTTTTTTTTTTTTTAGAGAATCAAAAGCAGCTCTTAAAGTTTCTCAAGAGGAAACGAGAGGTTTCTTCACCTTCTGAATCACTAACTAAACTTTATGGTTTTTCCTAGGAATATATTTCAAGACGTGATGCACAAAGACACACTTGTGAAGTCTTTCATAGATGAGGTAAGTCTACGCAACTCCCTTTCTTCTGAGCTTTATAATAACATCCTCCGCTCCGGCCTTGATAACGTGTATGTGTTTGCATCTTTGTCAATCTCTAGGTGTTTCTTTTGAAACCAGGTCTGTCTCTGCGGAGTGTGTATTTGTCCCACTTCCTTCTCCTGCTGCACAGAAAGGCCCTGACACTGCTCAGATATATTGAGGATGAGACGTAAGTACAGCAGCTTTAAGCCCACAGCTTCTACAGATACTACACAAGTGTCATTTATAGGACATATTATAACTAGAAATGAAGTGCCGTGGACTTACTGCAGCGAATGACAGTAGCTCTCAGTAATATCAAGCTCAATTTTTGTACTATTATGTACTATGTACAGGTGGGTGATATATATACTGACATTCAGAAATTTGGTTCAGATGTTGATAGAAGTTTATTTTTGTTAACCAATAATGCATGTGTTTGATCAAAAAGTCGCACAGTTGCATGAAATAGTTGGAAGTAACAGCTTTCTATTTTAATATTTTTAAATGGAATGTGAAGCAAAGCTGAATTTTCAGCATCATTACTCCAGTTTTTAGTGTCACATGATCCATAAGGAATCATTTTAATATGCTGATTTGGTGCTCAAGAAATATTTTTATTATTATCAGTTTAGAAAACAGTTGTGTGCTGCTTGATATATTAGTGGTACATTTAAATGTAAATAGAAATCTTTTGTAGCATTTTTTATTTAATACTAGTCATTAATATTGCAACGAAATGTAATCGATAAATAGAAAATGATTTTGTATGATATTTTGATGTTTTAACTGCTCTGCATTGTTTATTTAAATTAATTAAAAAAGCTTTTCTTTTTAAAATTAAAATGACATTTTAGTTAATTTACATAAACATAGTCCTTCCACATAGCTGGCTGCATGTTTACGTGAAGATTATGTTGTTTATTTTACGGTAGACTCATTGTGTTATTAATTATTATTAATTATAGGCAGAAGGGTAAAAAACCTTTCAGATCTCTACGCAACTTGAAAACTGATTTGGATTTAACAGTGGAGGGCGACCTGAATATCATCATGGCGATGGCGGAAAAGCTGCGGGCAGGCCTTCACTCCTTTGTTTTTGGGAAGTCTTTCCTTACCAGTGTGCAGGAACGTGACCTCCTCATTAACTTCTGACCTCTGAACCCCGTGCTCATCGCAGCACAGGACACTCTTGCATCCCGATGTTTATTTTTTTGTTTACAGCCTTCTAAACAACACCTGCTGCTGAAGTATTGACTGATTCGCGTGTGATTTAAAAAAACAAAAACAAAAATGGTAACCTGCTTATTGATGCTGATGAATTCATATTTGTGTGAAGAAGATTTTGTGCGTATGAAATTCTTGAATGAGAGCATGAGACACAATCAATGTTTAGATGTCACACTTAATGGGTTTTTGGTCTAACTGACGTATACCTTCATTAATAGTATAATATTATATTGTAACATGGCAAAGAACAAAGTTGAAGTAACTTTAATCCCACTCAAAGTTTGTCTTCTATGGATATGATTTTCCTCTGATTTAAATTGGAACACCACAAAGTAATTTAAAATATGGTTTAATTAAAGTAACCTTAATTCTGTAATAACGTTACCTGGGCTTTTATCTATGATTGTCTGAAGACTTTACAGGTGACAGATGTGTTACTTTGCAGAACTCCAGTTACTGGGAGACTTTTCTTTGTTCCTTTACTTGAGCCTAACAAACTAAACTAACGGTTAATTAAATGGCTCATACTTTTGCATCTGGCTTGGGGCATGAATATAGGAAAGCTGGTGGAAATGCGGGAAAAGCGAAATGCAGCTTGAATCATAAAGCCAAATCTCTGGTGTACAGTGTGCAAGGAAGTCAGCAAATAACAGGAAGGGCCCCATAGACATCACGCTTTGATTTTGAAGGGTTCTTCCACAAGATTTTACTCCACTTCTATGTATGTTATGTATCAAACAGACATTGCATTAATGGTAGATTTCTAATGTTTATTCAAGACACAAATGGAGTTTTGAATATTTTGGATTATTTATGGAATCATAATTGGACGTTTATTTTAAACTGTGACATGCATACTGATATATTTCAAGTGAGCTGTGACTGTGTTGTCTTAAAAAAGTGTGCCTTTTGTTTCTGAAACATGACTTATTTAATTGTGCCTGTTAAAATCTTTTAATTATTTGCTGTTCTAAATAAAGAAAAAAAATTGAGTCTTATATGGAGATTATGCTTTGATGAGACAACATGAAGGGTTGGGTCCGGACAGAAAAGCATGAGAAAGAATAATCTATTATTGATCTCTAATCTGATTTATCTGCAGTACAGTTGCAAAGGTAGTTGAAGGCAGTTCCGTCAAAAGGCTTTTTAAGAAAAGGCTTATAGTAATATGTTCCCATATTTTAATATTCGGAAAAATATTTTCTAGCATTGGCAGCACTGTTCGATGCTAGATATAATACTTACTATAATAAATAAATGCATATAGTGAGTTTAATGCATTAAGCGTATCTTCCATTTTTATATAACCCCGTATTATTGCAACGTCCCACAGATAAAGTCAAACCTTAGAAGAAAAATATTTTCAGTGATATTTCTTTTTGAAGGCCGCTTTAATTATTTAGTTTTTATTTGATAAATTTATTTACAAATCTTTTAAATTACTGTATAAGCGTTACCCCCCCCCTTGACGCTTCGTTAATCTACTGATTCGAGTTCGCCTTTAACGTGACACAAATAACCAAATTTTATTGGCTGCTCTCCATGTCACTCACGCCAAGGTTCCGTGACCTCGCCCTCTGATTGGCTCTGTCGTCCACAACAGATCTGTGATTGGTTACACCTGGCACATGACCACAAAACAGGAAGCACAAGCGTTGTCCATGTAAATACTCCGGAAAAGAACTAGTTTGAGAAATGGGTGCTGTCGCCTGAGAGGAGTATGAGAGAACAGCTCTAAGGATCATGGCAACGTGAAATGTAATTCCGCACTCTACAAGGCGAGGTGGGTACGCTGCGTGTTCCTCAAATAGGTCGTATATCTCTGTGTGTGTGTGTGATCAGGACCGCGGCCTACGATACAGCAGAGATTGTCTGGATTTGATACTGGATCACCTGCTGAGCCAAAGCTCTGCTGTCATACACACAGCCATCTGTCCGTTACATTAAACATGATCATATTTCCAATTGCTAATGTTCTGTTGTATCTGAGCTTGCTGTTTACGTTCAGCAAAAGGTTGTGCGGTGATATACCAAGAGCGAATGCGTAATTAATGCTTTCTATCAAAATCATAATCACCATTTCGCTTGTTTTATAAGCTTCGCTCCGCCATACCTTTAACATGGGCGAGCTGTATACATTTCAGGTTCATCGCACTACAGTTTATTATACAGAAACGCTTTGGCGCAAGTAGGACGTAGACGCACAATGGTCCAGTTGTTACACACAGAAATAATGAGCTCCATTATTGTGTAACGTGCCTCACCTTTTGCCTGAGCCGTTTACGGGTCAAAATGCGTTGTATAAGATACAGCTTCTCCATTTAGATTTTTTTTGGGGGGTGGCATTAGTTCCGTATGTTTGCTAGAGCTGCACCAGCTGTCATAAGTCACAGTGAACCGCTGTGATCCTGTCATGTCAATGCACTGGATAACCGAGTAATTAGACTCAGCTGACACTGGATTCTAGAGTTGCACGGGTGTTAACATCTCTGTTTCAGTTTCATTTTGACGCTCGCATCAATAGTTAATTTTCTGCCAATTATTTTAAATCGTTGACTTGGTATATGATACCCCCAGGTCCTTTTGTGTAAATAAGTACAGGGTTACAAATCGTTGCTCGGGCACGTTCGCACGAGGAACGGTAACTATTTACTTATTTGATTTAAGATGCTGTTTTCTATACTATGCATTATCCTGGTTATCCTAATAAATGAAGTACATGGGCATGAATATTATGGTTTACAGACAAACGCGGTTAGTTAAGTTTGAAACGTGCAGTGGTTGACCATGTAGTAACTTGTATTTGTGTAACTTTTCTTTTTTTTTTTTTTTTTAGCAATATTAGTTCAGAGCAGGACGTGCCGCAACTGATCTGAGGAATTCTGTTAAACAGTCCTGAGCTATTTGTTATCATGCATTCACATCAGACTAAAAGAATGCAAACCTGAGCTAATGTTATTTTGCTTAAACGCTAGTTTGGTGGATATAACCATGAACACTGCTGCAGGTTGAAAAAAAGTCGGACCCACTTCCTATCAAGTGTCAACTAATTAGATTGAAAAGAATCAGTATATGCAATGTACTTATTGTGCACATACATGCATTTTATCTTGTGCTATTATTTAAGGGTCGTGTGCAGGATTATGCTGATACCAGACGATAAAGATGGCTCTAAAGCTCTAAAGTTGTGAAAAAACAGTGTTTGTGTTGCCTTCCTTCTGATCCCAACATTAGGCAAGAGTGAATTAACTTTTTTTTTTTTTTTTTTTAATGAAGATCCAGACCGCCTCAGTAAGAGCTCAGCCTTTGTTCACTTCGCTTTACTGTTACATGTAGAGCTATTTATATGTTTTTGACCTAAATCACAGCAGTTGTCAAACACACGCAACTGTTAGCCAATCATAGCAGAGGTTATTTACTTGCTACAATTAACTACAAAACACCACACCTACTCAAAGCGTTGTGATGAAGGGGATTAAAACAGGACAGAAAATAGCTTTTTACTTCTAAATGATCATGTTTTTTGATGTTGATGAGCCCTGATCAAACTTACATGTGTAATTAAGTTCTGTAATTACATATGTTATTACACCGCTGATCTTACTAAAGCTCCTTAACCAACCTTTAAATCTAATCATACCACAAACCCTGTGCCTAAACCTAACCGTATCCCACCTTAATGGCGTCAAATGTGTTTGCAATGCACTCTTCACAACAATTAATTGTTGACATGAGTACATAGTTGTTAAAAAACGATAATAGTGATGGGACCCAAAAAGTAAAGGATGTAGGGAATTCCACAAGACCTTCTGTTTTTAGCACCTACGGCTTTGTGCATCCTTCAGAGGGAAGTTGATAAGGGTTGTTTTTAACAAGGTCTGTGATAATTCTTAACAGATTGCGTGTGATTCAGTGTGGATTGTTTTGTTAATTTTGTTTTTATGTAATGCAGGCTTGGTAAAAATGTGTTTATTGAAGGAGGGGGGATTGACTCAACAGCCAAGCTGCAGTTCACAGCGAAGCACAGTGGCTCATGCACTGTAGAAATAACTTGTGGGGGCTAAAAATGAGCTTTTCCCAGCTCAATTTTTTGCCATCTAATTTTTAAAAGGCAGACAGGGTGATGATTCATTTGAAGTTAAATTAATGTTCCTTACCAAATGTATAAGAATAGTCATTGCTGAAGGTTAAATAGGGGGCGAATGAACTATTAGTCTAACATTTAAGAAACTGTTATAAATAACAAATAAATGCACTGATCCTTTTATTCCCTCATGTTTTGACCAAATATTACTCAAAATTATTCGAGTTCAAGGGACTTTGGTTATCAGCCTGTTAGTTCTGCCTGCCCCTTCATTATAAATATTAAATATACTATTAATTATATTAAATATTCTATTTTTAAGAATATTTTAAAGATTGTCTATTTTGCTGTTTTACCCTAAATTTGCACTGTTTTAGTTCAAAAGCTTTTTTGTTTGTTTCATACGTTGACTTGTAATAATTTAATAATAAAACGAATACTGTTATGCCACCCTTAATGTTGAAAGTTATGGTGGTAGCCACATGAGTTATTGCTCAAATACGTGCACAGCGTTTCTTGAAGAGTTGAGGAAAGGGAAGCGGCACTGACACTGAAAGATTGTTCCTGTTGTTCAAGAGCAGACTCCGTCTATGGTTTCAAATCAGTCAGACGTTACCAGGGGTTAGACTACAGTCAACCTCAACACTAATTCAAACAGATTCTCCTCCTCTTGCGCAAGCCTGAAGAGCAGGCAGAGATGAAGGATGTGTCTTGACTTGAAGAAGCTTCACATCTCATTGATATTCAGCTGACCCGGTAATGTTTAGTTGTAGAATATAATCTGTTTTTATTATAGAATCACAGATAAGTCACTACAGAATCTCATTATTATTTAACACGTCGCTTCAGTCACATGATGGGTTGACATCATTATGTTTGCTCGTGTATCATTGCATCTTTTCATCTGAAAATGATGTCAGACTGAGAGCTGTCTGGACAAACCTGTCACGCTAGAAAAAAAAAAAAGCTTTATCGAAAGCAATGTATCTTAACAAATGACATAGCTTCTGGTTTCACGGTCACGCATGCTAAGTCTTAGAAGTGTTGCATACAGATAATACGAGTATAATATGCTGAGGATTGTGCCTCTGACTGCTTTTTTTAATTGCCTGGATGAGCTGTTTTACATTCATGCATTTAGCGGACTAATTTTCTGCCTTATTTAGTGCTGCTGGGCTTAGTAAAATGAATTTTATATGATAAATGATCTAGCCTAAATAATGTGTGACAGTAGTCTGTGGGTATGTGCTGAAGAAAGTAGAGTGTGTGAATAGGTGTTTACAGCTGAATGGATACAGCTTATGTTGTTTAAGTGGTTCTGTTTACAAATGTCTTACAGTTGCAGGTTTAAGGTTCATTTGGGTTATTTTGGGATTTAAGGTGGATTATTTGCGGATTTGCTTCTTCCTTTTCAAACCTGCAAACATACCAGATAAAGGCGCAGTTCACAGTCACTGTTATTAGTCTGAGATTGGTCATAATTAATCAAGCAGCATTTGCAGACAATGGCACTTTTGTGTCGGTTCTCTCAAGAAAAAAAACCATACTAAGGAATTTCAAACGTAGCCTATGTCTGTCACATTTTTCCTTGCAGCTTTATTTCTGTTGTTTAACCAAAAGGAATAGTTCACCCAGAAATGAAAAATGGCAAGAAATGAACTCACCCTCAGGCTATAGATGATGTAGATGAGTTTGTTTCTTCATTGGAACAGAGAAATGTAGAATTATATCACTAGCTCACCACTGAATGCACTGCAGTGAATGGGTGCCGTCAGAATGAGAGTCCAAACAGCTGGGAAAGACATCACAATACTTCCCAAGTAAACCACAAGACCCCAGTCCATCAATTAGTGTCTTGTGAAGCAAAAAGCTTTAATGTTGAAATTAAAAAAAGGTTATCACAAACACACAGTTTAAACTGTTACAACATTAAACTGTCACTTCTGGACATAATAATAGGCCATAATCCATATTATTGCTTCCTATAGTGAAAAAGTCTTGTCTCATATTAACATATATTTAAGAATGATTTTGCAACGTCTCTGCTTGTAGATGATCATAATTAGAGGCTTTTTTTTTAGCGCAACAGTTTGAAATTAAAGAAGCCTGAGCTGTTGGATTTGTATATTACAAACACTGTTTGTGAATTACTTGCATTATTTGTGGATTCTTGGGATGACGGCACCCATTCGCTGCAGAGGATCTATTGCTGAGCAAATGATGTAATGCTAGGCTAAAGATTTTCTACAAATCTGTTCAGACAAAGAAACTAAATCGTGCATCTCAGATGAGTATATCTTTAGCAAATTTCCATTTCTTGTAAACTGTTCCTCAAAGATGTTCTCTCACGGTTCCACAAGAGCTAAATTCAGATGAGATATAATGATGAGATTCAGATGAGAGATGTCTTATTTTGCCAACACTTATGTTAATCCAAAGACTACAGAGATTTCCTCTATAGCAAAAGCGCTTCAAACAGGCTCACGCAACTAAATATGCACTCTGATTAAACTACCAACCGTTCAATAAAAACATACGTAACGTACACAACATGGATTCCTAATTATGTAAATGTTTTCCAAGATGGCGGATCACTGGACAGTTCTGTTGAACTACTTTTGTCCAGTTCAGCCAAAGAGCCTCCATTTTTGCACACAGTGTTTGTGGTAGTCTGCTGATTGCGCATTGGCGGTGTTCTTCATAAGCCGAGGTAGATGCAAACCCTGTGTAATTTGATAGTGATGTCTATTCTGCTTATCTGCAGTGGGGTGTAACCATGGAGAAAGCCAACACCAGTTTCCCCAGTTATAATGAATTAGATGACTACCTCACCAGACGCAACTCCAACTTTGTGTTTCTCCTCGTGGGTAAGTGGGCAGCTGATGTGATTTAGAAATTGTTTTTGTTCTGCAGATTATAATTAGAAATTGTCTAGGCCAGAGGTACCTAGTGCCTCACACAAATACAAATTGACAAATACACCTGTTTTAGACTATTTCCACCATCTGTCCAAAATAAAATGATATTTACAAATGTAATGTATGAATTTTATTTTATCTATATGTAAATGCATTTTAAACAACGCATTAAAGCCATCTTGCGATACTAATAGTGTAGTAGATCCTTTGCAGTGACTAGTTTAGCTTATTATTTGCTCGATAATACTCGGTTATTAAGGATGGTGGTTTATGTTGTGTTTGGATTTGTTTTACACAGCCACTATTATGTCATGTGGATGGATCATATACTTGACATACTACAATTCCCGTAATATTGGACTCATCCTCACCCTCATCATTAACCGTCTCTATAAGAATGGATACATACACATTGGTGAGTTAGCGCATTGTTTTTTGCCAAAGTTTTCAATTTTCTATTTCATACATTTTATTTATTTATTTATTTATTTTACAGGTTCATTTTCATTCTCTGTGCTGTCTGGCAAGGTCATGTTCCGAGATGTCTATTTCATCAATGAAGACATGTCGATCAGGTACACAACAAAGAATAATATAAACTCTGCCCTTATTGCCCTTTTTATAATCCATTGTTATCGCTGTGTTTTTTCATTGTTCATTGATTACGTCTTTAATTATTCTACTGGCAACTTTATTTCCAGAATTCAAGATGGGTTACTTATATTTCGTTGGTGGAAGATGTACAACCCCAAACAGAAACAACATGGTCAGTGCAAAAGCATTAAAAATTGTGACAGATTTTGCTGTTTCACCGACATGTTTAATCGTAACATAAATCATAAATCAACATATCTTTATTTTTAGTGATAATTCTCTGTGAATTGTGGGTGAAATGCATGTGTATTGAAATATCGTTGGTTCTGCTGTTTCCAGACCCAAAGGCTGAGACACGGCTCTATGTCACGGTTAATGGATTTGAGTTCCATGTGTATAATCGCACGGATCTGTACACTCGGCTTCAGGAAATATTTGGCCTAGAGCCCACCCTTATTCAGCCCCACCGGGATGAGGAGAAAGGACGAGAGCAGAGGGATAAATCCCTGGAGAGGTAAATTTTGTGCTAATAATGTACACAAATGTAAACTACTAGAGCGTTTTCGAGGTTAAAAACATAGACTTTTGAAAATGCTTGAAAACATTGACCATCTCAACATAAAAGCATTGATCCAACCATCCATCTGTTTGCTGAATAATTAACAATAGGGCGTGGGTTTTTTTGGTTTTGTTTGGTTTTTAAAATGTGCAGATATTACTCATGTCACCTTCAATGTAGCAAGCAAATATGCCATTGTTGCTTATCAATAAAAAGGTTTTGTTAATGTTGTTTGAGCTTTTCTGCACATGCGCAGTGTTTGTTATGGCTACAAAACCATTGATTTATTGTTAATGGAATCTTCTAAATTGAATCTAAATGGAGGCTTGTTTTTTTTTTTCTTTAGACATTAATGGAGCAGAACTTCTTATCTGACTGTTCTCATAAATGAAAATGTGTTTTTGTTGTTTTTGAAGTGTTCAGATCAAAGCAGAGACTCAGGACCCGTCATCTTCCTGGAGGTCTCTCATCCCCGTCATCAAAGTCAACATCAGTACAGTGAGTTCTGCAACGTTCTTCACCCATTTCCTGTCTGACATCAGCTACCTGCATTGTTCATACTCCGTACTGTAACAAAGAAATGAATTCAGTCTACTTAATATTACCTTCCCATGGCTCAGCTTATATAACTCTCGCTGGTTTTGCCCTCAGGGTCGTGTAGCATTCGGCAATCACCATCTTCCCCAGACTCTCTGTATGAATTTTGACGATGCCTTCCTGACATATGCCACCAAACCACCTAGCAGCCACTTGGATCAGTTCATGCACATCGTGAAGGGTTCTCTGGAGAACGTCCGTGTCATGCTGGTGCCCAGCCCTCGATACCTGGGCCTTCAGAATGATGAGTGAGTCTAATAATCTCAAGTCTATAAGAGTTGATTAGATTAGATTTTTTTTTTTTTGTCTTTGCACAAGTACAGAGCCACTGAACCAGCTATAGTGCAAATAGGCATACTGTATTTTATTTAGAGATAGCATGAAATCACTAGGTAAGCACAATTTATTGTGTTGGCGCAGACAAGCCCTTGTTTTTTTAATTTTTAAATTTAAATTTTTTTTTTAATAGCCTTTTGTTTACATTATCATTGAGAAGTGATTTTTTTTATTTTTATTTTTTATGGTTTTGAAAGCAGTCTTTTATGCTCACCAAGGCTGCTTTTTAAAATTTTCTGTGGTAGAATAGTATTTATTAAGACCTATTCTTATTTTAGCAACATCTTAATACAGAAATTCTAATAGGTTAATTCGTGCAAAATGTGTCATCAGTATCTATTGTGATTTTTCTGTTTTTATTATTTAGGTATGATTGCTTATGTCTCTGAAAATGTACCTTTTGAAGGAAAACTGGCATTTAGATAAAACACATGTCTACAAAGCCGATTTAAAAAAGTCTTTAAATAATATAAGTGTGAAAAGTAGAAGGTACAGTGGCCATTGGTACTGGCCAATGACCAGTTCAGCACAAATGGCATGTATAAATAGAGAAGGTGCTGTGTTCAAGTGATAATGAGGTATATGTGGCTGTTTCAGCGCACATGACATGGTGTATAAATAGAAAGTAGGAGAATATGGCATTGCGACTGGGCTGATGCAGGATAACGGGCTATAATACATGGCAAATCACCACTAAAGTTTTTAAAATATAATTTTATTTATAAAATCCACCATCATATTATTATACCTGTGTTATATATATATATATATAATAGCCGCAGGGAAATACTAGGAAGACATTTGTGCTTGTATACACAAAAGTTGAGTTGAGCACAGTAATCTTTCGCTGAGACAATGAATTTAATTTACCGTATGTGTGCGTATTGTTCTGTAAATATAATTATCAAAGGTCATTAATGTGCTGTTTTGCACACAAAGGTTTATTCAAGTAATCAGAGCTGTTCATTTGTGCCATTAGTTACAACAATTATACGCACTGATCTGTGTAATTTAATTTGGATTGAGAGTAATATTAACATAATGACCTGAACATTAATCGTTGTTTTATAGATAAGCTCTTTCCCATGTCATTTATGGTTTATCTGAAAGTAAGCATAGGTTAATTTTCATTGATGTAATGAATTGGTATGCAAGAAGATTAGTCTTGATTGTCAGCTGCTTGACTGGTAATGATTAGTGGTTTGTTAGAATGATGTAGATGTTATTCAACGACTGATTTCCTGTCTCTAGACCTCCCAGGCTCATGGGAGAGGGCTTTGTTGTCATGCAGTCGAATGATGTCGACATCTACTACTACCAGGATGAGCCAGGTAATCGTTGTGACTGCTTAACATTTTTGGCTTTTGTTATTTTGTGAAAAAAGGTCTGGCCTGGTGATTTTTTTGCGAATGTTTGCTGTGTGTTTTTTAGGTTTGGTCCCAGAGGAACAGGAGAATGGCGATACAGAAGCCTGCTCTGAAGATGCCAAGCTACAGGACTTGCCCCCATGCTGGGGTTTGGACATTGTGTGTGGCAAAGGAACAGACTTTAACTATGGCCCCTGGGCCGACAGACAGAGGTACACTCCTTGAAAGCAGTTGTGTTACTTAAAGTTTCTTTGATGAATAGGAAGTTCAAAAGAACAGCATTTGTTTAAAATAGAAACCTTTTGGAACTTTATACATGTTTTAATAGTCTTTCTTGATCAATTTAATGTTTATTTCTTTCACAAAGAAAATCTTACTGACCCCAATGTTTTAATCATCCATTAATTACATTGTGATCAAACCCCTACAGAGACAGCCTGTGGAAATTCTTCCTGCCTGCAGACTATCAGCCAATGAAAGTGAGCGATGTTGCTACACCAGGCAAACCCCGACAGATCCTTGCTTTTGAGCTGCGTATGAACATCATAGCTGATGCGACAATAGACCTCCTATTTACAAAAAACAGGGTATTCACACACTCACACACACCTACCGATTCATTTCTGAGTGGCATACTCTTATGCTTGAACATTTGCTAGGGCAAAGTTTGCTTGCATTCATAGGAACAATGTGTACCCTCTTTTGTCTTACTCACTAACCTATAATCCATTCGTCTTGGCAGGAGACTAATGCGGTCCATGTGAATGTAGGAGCAGGTTCTTACCTCGAGGTCAACATACCCATGACTGTTGGGGAGGATGG
The DNA here is from genome assembly GCF_018831695.1 of Puntigrus tetrazona. Classification (NCBI taxonomy): domain Eukaryota; kingdom Metazoa; phylum Chordata; class Actinopteri; order Cypriniformes; family Cyprinidae; genus Puntigrus; species Puntigrus tetrazona. Next base: position 5,851,517 of record NC_056711.1, on the reverse strand, counting down.
TAACTTTCAAACTTAACAGAAAAAGAACTAGTATTTAATGAGGTTGACATTTGACAGTTTTTGTTTGTTTAATATAAATTTACTTGACTCATCGTTATTACGAACTGCAGTTTTGCCGTCTTGGATTTTATTTCTTACTATTTCTAACTAGTTTTTGCCTTTCTATTCCCGTTTAGGTTATTCTCCCACTGTTAAAGGCCAGCTATTACATGTAGATGCAACCAGCAGTATGCAGTACAGGACATTGCTAGAGGCTGAAATGCTGGCTGTGAGTGCAGCTCATGATTTTATTGTTCATAAGTGTTAGGCAAAACTACGTTTTCAAACTTGACTAGTCTCGTCTTAAAGTCACCCTGGATAATTTAGGCTGATTTAAGGCTTGTCGTTGTTTACCAGACCTGATCATACAGACTCCAAGTGTAGCCCTTCAATACTCTGAGTGATTTTTAGTGCAAGAACTGATAATCTTCAGAAAATGGGAACATTGCTTGCTGCAGGCGATTTGATATCTGACAGTAATTGTCTTGAAATTTATTGTTGAAGATGGGAAATTTGTTACAAAACATGAATTTAGAGAAGTAATATTTGTAATAATTCAGATATTGCATACTGCGAGGCCCTTTTCCACTTTGCTGACATTCACCCACGCAGCACTTTGGGGAGAGTTGTAGCATCGGCATAGAAGTGTATTGGGCTTTTGAAACAAGTGATGAATATAAATTCTGAATTATTTGAATGATAATTGTTATAGTATGCATAGTATAATGAAAACAATTAAATCTGCACGATTGCTTAAATGTCCTTGCAGATGTCTTAATTATTCTGCCCTAAAGCTAAGCAAGATAAGCCATACTGAATGCTAACAGCTGTTCTTGAACTCCTCAGTTTCATGTCATAGCCAGCTATCCACGCGTGTGGAACATGCCCCAGTCCTGGCAGTGTGAGATCGAAGTTTACAAAGCCACGTACCACTTCATCTATGCACAGAAGAACTTCTTCACAGGTGACGTTTCTCTCTTACATGTAACTAATGTGTCCGAAGTCCATCCTCTGGTTGACCTCCTCTTGTTGTGATCTGCAGATCTGATCAAGGACTGGGCCAGCGACAGTGAACCGGACATCTACTCGTTCGTTCCATATTCTTGGAAGTTTAAGATACTCTTTCACCAGTTTGAAATGATTTGGGCCGCCAATCAGCACAACTGGATCGACTGCTCCACCAAACAGCAGGAGAACGGTGAGAGAGACTTTCATAATGCATGTTACACTGGAAAAAACTAATAGTGTTAGAGACGTATGTACACTGCAGGAAATCTAACAGATTAATAAGGCTTTGTATACACACTGCACACGGTTTTGACAGTCTGTCATTTTGATAAAGATTTAGAAAAATGTAAAAGACAAAACTGATGTGATGTTATATACACATAATATCTTGATCGATGGGTGTTTGGATTTATTAGATTGGATAAAAGTAGATTTGGTATACGCAATGTTTATTTCTTTACATACTTGCTGGTTGATTGAAAAATTATTATAACATAAGATAAAAGATGGAACGCACTTTATTGTAATAAAAGATAAAGATAGTATCCATAAAATGCATAACAGAAAACTTTAAAATAGCTTATGTATTGTTTTAATTTTTACATTTATTTTCTGTTCAAGCTAAAGGTCTAAACAGTCTGAACAAAATCTGTTACTTATTGCAATACTACTAAATAAAATAAAAAAGACTGTAAAATAAAGCACCAAGCACTTCTAAACATCAATTGGAATCAGTTTTTCTTGATTTTTCGAATAACTTCCAACCTATTCATGCTCTTTGTCTGTAGTTTATCTCGCTGCCTGTGGGGAAACGCTGATTATTGACTTCACGTTGCCATTTCACGAATTTGTCCCGGCCACCTGTAACACACGTTTCTGTTTGAGAGTGAGTGTACACCCTTGCAAAAATTTACACGCACTTGTCTGTTGTGTTGTGAGTGATGTGCGATCAAGCATTCGTCATGTGATGTTAAAACATAAGCGGCCACCTAAATCTCCTCTGAATGACACTGAACTCTGATTTAGGCTGAGGACACAGATATGCGCTTGTGTCTGCCTGACTGTCACCCAAGCCGGTACCCGCTGCTCACTCTCACTAAAGATTACCAGCACTGTAAGACCCCTCCAGACAACAACATGCCAGCAGAAGGGCAAGGAGCACCTCCCAAAAACAACAAACCCCGCTGGAGGAACATGACTCATGCAGAGTAAGAGCGCACCATTGATCTATTTCTGTCCCTCTTCTTTTCTGCTTCCTCTCACTTGTGCTGCTCTTTGACACTTCTGTTGTGTTTGCGTGTGTTTTTGTTTCCAGGGCTGGTTGGGTGGACTGCTGGAGTGTGCCGAACTTCATGCTGATTATAGACTATACTTGGCATCCCATCTACCCTCAGAAAACTGACCAGCAGCTCAAACAATCATGTAAGCTTTTGAATACAAAAAAAAGAATCTGTAGACTACTACTTTATTGGCTTTTAGTTATACTGTAATGTTTAATGACATTAATTGCTAATTTAATCCCAAGAAGCCAAAAATAAGGCCGTACTGGTAATTAAACTTAATTACTTAGTTAAACATTAAACATTCATATGTAGAAGCCGATTTATATTTGTCTGTAAAAGTAATTTCAAGGATTTAAGCAAAATACTTTTTGGTTCAGTCAAGTGTGTCAAAACCTTAGACGGGGCTTGTATGGCCTCCACTAAGTTTAGCACTCTTGGTAAATATGTGCAAAGGTGGCTGTAAAAATGAATCTGCATTATTGATCTTTTTATTAAAATAAATCATAAAAATTCTTACCTTTCACTAAAGTAAAGCAGTTGAAAAAGGGGAGAAAACCTTCTGATAAAATAAATGTTAAATGTTGCTAACAATTATTGGCACCCCTAGAAATTCTTCTAGTAAAATATCTCTGAAGTATATTCTTTGACATATTTACATTTTTTTTAGCACACCTCGGTGACTATGGTCATGAAATTGTCCAGACATGACTTCCTGTTCCACAGGCTTATAAGTATGAGGAACAAGCAGGCCAAATTCCCTTAATCAGCCATCACAAGGAGTAAACCAAAAAAGTGTAGTTCTGATGTGCAGATTTTTGAGTTGTAGAGAATTCCCATTTCCACCATCAGGGCAATAACAGCTAAATATTTAATAAAATCTGCCTGGAAGAAGATGTATCCTAATGCACAGTCAGGAGAGGAGTTTGAGTGGCCAAAGACTCTCCAATCAGTCAAAGAGCCCCTAAATCACCACATATTGTTTGAAAAGAAAAAACTCTCTTTGCTTATCCAAAAACAATCTCTAGCATATGTCAGACACAACTAGATCTTTCAATGGCTTTTATGGTCGGGTGAAACAAAAAAAGAGAGTTTTTGGCATCAAACCCACCAAATGGGTTTAGTACAAACAGGGATAAAAAGTAACCCATGTTCTCAGTTAAATACATTGCTAGATCTTTAATGTTGTCGGTTTGTTGAAGTCCTAGACATCTCATTCAGATGCATGGCATGATGGATTCTTTCAAATACAAACAGATAAAAAAAATCTAAACCCAACTGTTTATGTAAGAAAGTTTATAACACAAAAATGCGTGAACTGAAGAGAAGAAGCACATGATGCTGGGAATATGAAGGATCTGGAGAGATTTTGGATGAAGGAATGGTCTCTGAGAAAACTGTTTTCTTAGGGAAATGATGTTGCAGTAATTCGGTGCCAATAATTGTGGCCAACATGAACTAGAGAAATTTATTTCACAGTGTGACCCCCACCCCATAGTTTATGTTTGAATAAAAGATCAAAAGGATAAACAATGCAGATTTATTTTCACCTCCGCTCTATAATATTAGTGGAGGCCACTGTATATGTTTACTTACAAAATCTCTATTGCTGATTTAACTTGCAAAGTACATATATTAGCCTGACCTTTTTACACTTCATTTTATATTACGTGCAGTGTCAGAAATAGAGGAGTCCATGCTGTCAGCCCTCCGACCACCAGAACACGCTCCACCTGTGCCTCCTCCACCTCGAATCTCCTCTGACCCCAGCTTGCTGCCCCCTGACCGCTTACATGTGGAGATGGAGCTGAGCCCAGACTCCCACATCACCCTTTATGGCCCCCTCCTCAGAGCGCTGGTGTCCATCAAGGTACACATGTCTATGCATGTATGCTCGCATATGGGTTACACCGAGCAGATGTATCGCTAAAACCACTAACTCATGTTTATTTAAACAAACTTGTGTCCTTCAAAACAGACTCCTCTTTTCATTATAACGAGGGTGAATAAATAAATGAAATCCCATTTAAATGGTTGTCGTTGCGTTGCAGGAGAACTACTTTGGAGAGGACGACATGTACACAGACTTTGAGGAGTCGCTCTCCAGCCCTGTGCTGAGCTCCGTCTCTTCTTCTTCTGGTTGGACCGGAGTGGGCCTGGAAGAGAACCGCTCTAAAGACACACCCCACCCTCTCTCCCTACGGCCCTGGGACATCACTGTACTCATCAATCTACACAAAGTCCATGGACGACTTCCAACGGTCAGTGCAGCTTTAGGGATTTCGTTTGTAGGAGTCAAAGTGATGACATCATTTATAAATTAGCATACTCTTTTGATGCCTTGCAGGCACTGATATTTTCCTTCAGGAATCGCAAGTGTGCTTGAAAATCTTATTTGTTCTCTTTTTACAGCACTGTAGCAGTGATGGCCCAGAGGGTCCTACAGGCTTTCTGGAGCGCCTGTGTTTTGAGATGAAAAAGGGTTATAAGGAGACCATGCTACAGCTTGTTCTCTCGCCTCTACATGTGTTTGTCAGTGATAACTATCAGGTGAGAGTGGGAGGAGGTGACCTTGTCCATATTCTCTCAGGTGCTGGTATTTAAAGTTCTCGTGATGTTTCTGTTTTGTGTAATTTATTCCCGTGTGTGTGTTTGTGTGTAGCGGCCTGCTGTTGATGCTGTGTTGAGAGATGGGCATCTGAGCCTCTCGGGGTTGCAGATGAGAGCCCACGCTATGTTCTCAGCGGAGGGCTTACCAGCGGGCAGTGACACACTCGAATATGCTTGGCTCATCGACGTTCAAGCCGGAGCTCTTACGGGAAGAGTCAGTGTGCCGCAGGTGACCTGTTTATTTTGACACTACAAAAGAGATGCGTGACTTCTGTAAAGGAATTTTTCTAGTAATGTCTGAAGCGTGGTGACCTCGCGCAAATATTTTGACGCGTCACTCATTGTTTTGAATGAAAATGTTCTTAATAATTACACTTTCAATAGAAGCATAGAAAGCATGTGGAATGCAGAGTTTAAAAGGACGTGAAGGTTGAATTTTTGTTTAAGCACTTGATTGAAATGTATAGAAAAATCCCTTCCTATGAGATTTATAGATTGTAAAGCATAGTAATAATATAAAACATCTTCCTTTAGCCAGTTTATTTGAATTCAAGTGAGCAAATAGTGCATAAATAGTACATAGACATCAAAAAGTCAAATTAAAAATGTTCCTTCATTGCTAGCTGTTTGTTGTTTACCTTCACATCTCATCACTAATCCTCAAGTACCATTCAAAAAGGTTAAATTTATTTGATATGTCAAACCAAAATGTCTTTTAAATTTTAGTTGTCTTTGAAATATAAAAAAAAAAGAAAAAAAAAAGAAGGGGTTTCATTATTTGCCATCCATATAACTTATGATACTGATGATACAGTACTAAAAGTGCATTTGTCAGTATGATTAATATTATATATATATATATATATATATATATATATATATATATATATATATATATATATATATATATATATATATATATATATATATATATATATATATATCTCTCTAGAAATGTAATGTCTAACTAATAGCAAAACTTAAAAAAAAAAAAAAAAAAAAAAAAAAAAAAAATCCACTACTGTAAGTATCACCAAAAGGGATTATTCAAGATGATTATTTTAATCTGACAGCATTAATCACTGTTTGTATGCGTTTGGTGCAGCAGATGTGATCTGGTAGTGTTTGTGTTTCAGTGTGCATCTCTTCTAGAGTGGGGCGAGAGCTTTGTGTTTCATGTAGTGTCCCGAGAGTTCCAGCTCGAGCAGCCAAAACCATCTGTCACCTGCCAACATGGAGTTGATCGTAGAGTCTGTGATTCCAAGGTATTACAGAAACGCGCACATCTGTGCTGTCAAATTCACATCATTTTCAAAACGACTACACAACTGAGTGTGTGTGTGTGTCTGTACGTGCAGCATGCAGCCCTGCCTGGTCCCTGTCGCACATCAGAGGATCTGAAGTACACCATGACTCGACTAACGGTTGACGGAGCCCAGGTTTTCATTGTTGAACACGGTTGTGCAGCCAATGTTAAGGTATGATTAGTGATTGATCAGATGACAATACATCTATTGATTTATTTAAAGAATCATTTCTGAAGAAGCATGCAATACTATATACTAAGTTAGCTCTACATCACAGAAATAAATTGCATATTTAAAATGTATTTGAATAGAAATTGAGTATAATATAATTGCAATTAATAGCATGATCGTCATGAGTTAACTTATGATTAATTGCAACTGTTCTAAATGTATAACACAGTTGATTGTGTTTAATAAACTAAACAACATTGGCATGGGCTTAAACAAGTGCTTTATGAAAATGTATGTTTATTATTAGTGAAACCAAACTTCACAGAGTATGAAGACTAGACTTGTTTCGAAGGTTGTAGATGTTTTTCAAATAACTTGTTTGTCTATTAAACAGATGAAAAATAAACATAGAAAAATAGCTTCCTATTACTTATCTTTCTTTGCACTGAGCAATGTACTTACACAAGCCTGTTTACATTTTTGCACGACGGAGCAGCTCACTTCTTCTAATCATGCAAAATACTTATTATTACATTTGTGCCCACTTACTATTTTTCAACTGTTTTTGGTGTTGTATTTTACAGTTTCTTTTGTCTGACAACGGGATGAATATGAAATCATGACTAAAACACGACCCATTAATGCTCCATAGCTAGCTCTTCCTGATAAATCCTGATAATCGTATCGGCGTCTGATGAAATCAAACACATGATATAAAGTCAATAGCTCTCTAGACTTGTATGTAAAACTGGAAGAAGCAACATAATACCTGTTTTAACAGAAAGTGCTGCTCCATTAATGCATTATTAGGACAGCTCTTATAGGAATACCATTTTTGCTTTATTTTTGATCAAATAAATGCACTTCTTGCACTACTGGTCAAAAGTGTTTTAACGTTTTTTTGTATGTATGTTTGCCCGTCAGACTGGAGCTTTGCGGTTGGCCACATGTAATCTACACACAGCTGCTGTCGGCGAAGGCATTAGTGCCGTTTTGCAAGACGTAGTGATCGCTCAGTTCATCGAGCAGCAGGAAGTTGCCCGGCTTGGCCTGCCTCCACCCCTCCTTCGGCGTTCTCATTGGCTCGAAGCCGGATCGGTGACCTTTAACCTCATCACGGCTGATGTGGCATTGGCCGCTGACCATCCAGCCAAATATGAGGTCCAGAGGCAATTTCTGGAGCTTCATGACATGAAAACAAAAAGGTTCATGCATATCCTTCATAAATAATTTAGTTTATTGCTTAATGTGCAGGCATATTTTCATATTTTACTGTGTGTATGTTTAGACTTTGGTTCCTTTGGCCTGAGGAGAAATACAAGCGAACCCGTAATCGCTGTGGTTGTCTTGGTGGATGTCGTTTTTTCGGCGGCCCAAATCCAGTTGGTGGCCTGGATTTTTTCCGATTGGAAGAAATCACACCCTCATCAAGCTCTGCCTTCTCTAGCGTCAGTGCAGAGAGTGACATGTCCTACGGCCAATCATTATTACATCCAGGAGAATGGATCGTCACTAAGGAAACTCCTAAACTCTCTGACGGTAAGTTTTGCTTGTGGCTATAATGAAGTCGATTGGTTATCAAGCGAATTGTGCTTATTGATTGGTTTAAATTGAAGTTAAAGGTGTTGCCATGCGGAGAGAAACATGTTCCCCTGCTCCAATGGTGGACTTGGAGAGACGTGGCCAGCACCTCAGTCTGCATGTCCCTCAGCGCTCTCACAGCTCTGCCTCTTCCTCTGAGGAAAACTCTTCCTCCAGTGCTGCTCTGCCTCTGTTAGCTGGAGAACGAGAGAGTCCCTCCCCCTCTACAGAGTGAGTCAGACAGAAGCACTCTTGTATCATATAAGACAATTTCACTGCCATAACCAATTTATATCTCAATCGTGACTTTATCTCTTGCAGTTGGACATTTCATATCTCACAATTTCACTTTTATCTCTTATTTTAAGTTTCATTATTTTCATCAAAATGTTTTACTACATGGCGGTAATGGGCTTCTATAAATCAATCTGTAATATGAACAATCAATTTTTAAATACAGTATTGTTCAAAGGTTTGTAGTTGATTAGTATTTTTAAAAATAGAAGAAATCTCTCACCAATGTTGCATGAATCAGTCCCAGTAACATGAACTTTTGGATAAAACAATTCTTGACCCAACTCTACACTTTCTTTTGCTCTAGTGTTTGAATGTATATTTTACTGTGTGTTTTACAGGTTAATGAATGTAACCACTGATGGTCCAATCCCAGAGGGTCCGCCTTTGCGCTCTCCACTGCGCTCTCCTCTCAAGCGCCAGTCATCGGTCCAATCAGCTCGCCTCGGTAGCACCAAGAGCCTATCGGCTGCAGTCTTTGCAGAGAAAGCCACCCCTCCTACCGGTGTGCAGTTTAGCAGCGAGGTTTCCCGTAGCGACGAGAATGTTCTGGACTCGCCAAGGCAGAGAAGAAGCTACGGGTCATTTCCTTTCACTCCATCAGCTGATTCTAGCACATTCCATCAGTACCGCTCCGTTGACTCCTCCATGTCTGTGGCTGACAGTGAAGCCTACTTTAGCGCTAACGAGGAGTTTGAGCCAATCAGTAGCGATGAAGGTCCAGGTACCTATCCAGGGAGGAAACGCAGACGGAGACAACAAGGTCAGCCTCACACAGAACACAGTCGTACATCTATATACCACAGTGTGGAAGGACCTCTGTCAATCGCTGAGACCCGCCCACCTCTGCTGCCTAGCCACACCTCCCAAGCCTCATTTGTCTCTGCACTTGGATTGGAGGAGGAGGGCTCTATTGAAACTGAGAAGGCTGAGCCAGGCCTCCTGACAACACAGCCACATTTAATGGCTTGTTACCAAAATTACCTTGCGCATTATCATGTTTCTAACTGGTCTGTTAAGCAGCCGACCAATAAGAGAACATCTAAGTCATCATTGCATCGCCCACTTGACCTTGACACGCCAACAAGTGAGGAGAGCTCTGCATCCTTTGACCAGCTGTCCATTCCGTCTTTTAAGGTTAATAATAATTTTTTTCTTAATTGTTATATATAGATATCATACAGTTGAGCATCTGAATTTTTATAAAAATATACAAATTTATAAATACTAAATATTATTGTTTTCCTGAACAAAAATGAATTAATATTACACACAATGTATTAACATAAAGCAATCTCCTTAAATTAATAAATCTAAAATAGAAACTTGGTATAAATTAGATATATCTAATCATGATTCAAACAGTCCCAATTAATCAAATTAAAAATGGTTAAAATAAAAATAATATAAGTGTGTGTACTGTGTGTTTATATTTAAGATATATATATATATATATATATATATATATATATATATATATATATATATATATATATATATATATATAAAAAAATAATAATATTTAAGAAAAAAGTTTTTTGTTGCTGATTGTATTTATACTTTTATAGATGGTGAAGGGTGGTTTGTCTGCTAGTTCACTATTAGACAGAGGAGTTCAGCTCATGGGCGACATAAACAGGTAATACAAAAACCATACCAAATCAGAAGTGGTTGTTTTAATATTATGAAGCATAATTTTAACCTGCATTTTGTATTTATGTATGTCCAGCACACCTTATACACCACTTGACAAGCAGGCAATGGACAACACCGACGAGGACACAGTGACTGAGGACTGGACTGTTGATCAGCCTCTTGCTCAGACGAGAACCACAGCCATCGTAGAGGTCAAAGGGGCCGTCAATGTGGTTCTGACTCCTTTAGTAGCTGAAGCACTAGACAGGTCAGACATCACAGCAACTCTCACATCGCCTTCCTTTTGATTCCATGATACCAAAATTTTGACATTTTCGTTTTTTAGCTTTCAGGTCATTCATTTTGTCTAAGAGTTCACAATATTTGATTAGACAAGGAACAAACCAGCCCACCAGTATGTCTTGCTAAAACAGGAAAACGAGAGAAAAATGTTCTCATCAAGCGATTCAATGTGGTCTTTCATAAATGTCACAGTGTTTGTGAAATCCTTTGTTCTTTGCTCCAGGTACATCGAGTCTATGGTTCACTTTGCCAGTATTCGCCACCCTGCATCAATCCTGGATGACCTGCATGGAAAAGTGCTTAATGAAGTGTATCAGATCAGCAAATCCACTGTCTCTGAGTCTGTAAGTAATCAATACAACACACGGAGACGTGACAGCACACTTAGACCTTAATGTGATCGTGATGAATGTTCGGTTTTCCAGAGCACAGCGAAGCCAGAGCACAAAATATCTAAGACTGAGGGAACCACCCCTGGGTCTCTGAGCACACCTCATGGACAAACTGATTTGTCAATCAAACCTGACAATGTGAAGATAAAGGGCTTGCAAGCTAATGTGACTGTCCCAAAGGTACCTGTGTGTGTGTGTGTGTGTGTGTGTGTGTGTGTGTGTGTGTGTGTGTGTGAACGAGAGAAATCTTATCTAAATGTGGTGAATGTAATTGTATGTGCATGTGTCTGCAGGTCAATCTCTGTGTACTTCAGGCATCTGTAGAGGAAGGTTCACCATCCAATAAGAGTGTCACACATGTCTCTCTAGTGGCCTTGTGTTTTGACCGAATTGCTACTCAGCTGCGCATGAATAGGTAATTGTAAACCAAATAATAATATAATATAGTATATTTTGTATAGTTTTAATTTTAATATGTAATTTTTACATCTATTGTACCTTGACTGTTAATGTGTGATGCGTAGGGGTATAGTGGAGGACACAGAAAAGCCGTCTGTTATGATGGAGAAGTTCTCGTCTGCGTCTAAGATGGCACCTCAGTCCAGCGGTTCTCTCCGCTCTAATGCTGGGATTGAAAAGGGCAAGGAGATCGCAGCCAGACTCAACATACACCGCATACACAGCCAACTCCGCGGCTTGGACTCATCAGGTACACAGATACACTCAAAATTATATCCATATGTTTATTTATTATGTGACTCTTGAGAATGCTGTGATTGGAACACAGAAAACTACTACCACATTGAATTACTATTTTAATAAATTGTAATGATATATAATTGAGCCAAAAAAGTATTTTAATTAATTTAATTATTTTTTTATTTTATTTTATTTCTTGAATGCCTTGGGAATTATAAGCAAGGCATAATCGATGCACATCGTGAAGGCAAAGAACCAACAGACATGAAATCACATTAATATGGAACAGTGATTTAAATTGACTTGGAGCTGCCTGTGCATTAAACAAATTTAATTCATTAATTCATATTTAATTCTGCCAGCCAACCAGAATCCAGCATTTAGATAGATCATGGAATAATTATGGTTGTTTAATATTTATGTTTTTTTTTTTTTTTTACAGATCTTGGAGCTTGTGCCATCACTGCCATTCCTTTTGAGAAGTCCAAGGTTCTCTTCAGTTTGGAGGAAACTGATGACTTTGTTTTAGTGGATGAGACGGAGCCCTCTATCTCCACTGAACATGTCCCAGAACACACTCCTGACCACGTTCGCTCTGGCGCCAGTCAAGAGAAATGGGGTTGGATTATGTTTGAATGTGGGATTGAGAACCTCACTGTCAAAGGTATGATACATGTGTTAAATTTCAGATTGCACTGAACATTCGTGTCTCAGGATTGTGAAGTGCAAGTCTGACTCTTCCTTCAGGTGGGCGGCAGTCAGGAGCTGTGCTATACAGTGCTTTTGGGGTGATGGGAGGAGCCGACAGCGGCGTCAGGGATGGAGTCTCAAAATCAAATGGTTCTAGTGGTTCGCAGACAGGAAGTGGCTACAGCACTGATGTGTCTGATGATAATCTGCCCAATGATGCTCAGAGCCCTGCTTCTGAACCCAACAACAATTCAGACTCTGATGAACAGGTTCTTATGTTGTTGTTCATCTATTAATTAATGACCATCTGAGATCTTTGAAGTTTTTATTTTTTGTTTGCTTTTTGTATTCCTTTTTTTTTTTTTTTTTTTTTTACCCATGTTTGTCTGTGCAGGATGAGGGAGTGGAGTCAGATGATCTGAAAAAGGACCTGCCCCTCTTGCCACCTCCTCCTGACTCCAGCAGTATGAAGCTGACAATAAAGGAGATCTGGTTCAGCTTTGCTGCACCGACCAACATCCGTTCTCATGCTCCTGCCATGTCCAGGTATACACATTAACATATTATATTCTATATAAGCATATATGTATTTTTCCCAGAAAGCAGAGTAACCTATGGTAGGTATAATAAGTCTGTTCATTTAATGATTTGAAATAAAACAGTGCTGGGCAGTTTAAGGAAACCAAGTTATGTTTATATACTAATATATATTTCTAATATAAATTATATGAATATAAATATAAACACATGGAAATATTTTCTAATTATATACTGTATGTGTGTCTTTTTTTATGCACTTTGCCTAAATGGAATCATCTCTTCTATAACTTTCTTCTGGTTGGGCAGGCACAGTTATTGGACAATTTTTTCTCAAATGGCTAAATACATGGCTGATTGTGTATATGTTGTATATGTATATTGTGTATGTTTAGCTTCAATGTAAATAAAATGCATCAGTGTTTTTTTTTTTTTTTTTTTTTTTTGGGGATCAGTTTCTTATTGCTTTTGCATAAAGACGGTCATACACCGTTGTATACAATTGCTTCTTTAAAGTATACCGAACAAACTTACCCTCTGAACCCCTCCTAACATCCACCACCCCCCAGAGGTCCCCAAAGTCCAGGCCACCTTGACAATGAAATTGCAGTCAAAAACAAAATGAAGCAGTGTTTATGTGGCTCATGAGGTCGTGTTGTTGAATGCGTCTGCAGACAGCTGAATCTGTTGAGTACTGCGACCCCTGCGGTCGGTGCGTGGTTGGTTCCCATCGACCAGCTGAAATCCTCCCTGCAGAAACTGGACATGGAGGCCACTCTGCGTGTGTGCGCGGTCATGGGCTGCATAATGACTGAGGCCCTGGAGGTCAGACTTTTTAATACTTACACTGTTAGAGACCGTTAGACTTGCAATGTAATTCAGTAGAGCTGCGGACCAAATTTAACTGGCCTAATATTGTGTGTATGTGTGCTTAAACCCAACAGAAAAAGAGTATTCACATTCCATTTCGCAGCAAGTATAACCGCGTTACAAAACGAGCCCGATACCTTCACGAGAACCCGTCCTGTTTACTATGTAATATTCTACATCGTTACCTGCAGCAGGCTGATTACAGCGTCATTGAAGAGGCCACCATGGTAAGTCTGTATGATTGCAGAACACATGGTTGAATAGGTAGCATTCTCTTAAACCACTGCGTTGTTTAGTTCTTCATTGGCCTCTGTAAAGTCTAAAATTATAAATAATTTCACCATGCTGGGCACTTCTTGAGCAAGATAAATGTTCCCATAATATGAGTTATGAAAAGTTCATATTTTGTTTTTGGGAGTCCCAAACAACAGTTTGACATGCATGCAAGGTAAAAAAAAAAAACAAAATCACTTTTATTTTTGTATATTATGCATTTATCTTTACCTTATTTTTTTTTAACGACTCCCTAACGATAACTTTATACACTGTGCACTTTTAAGTAAAAAAATTTGCAGGATGTTTTAGAGACTGAATTAAAGTAAATTTGTGTGGTAGCTGCAGTTTAAAGGTTTACTTCACCCCAAAAGGAAAATTTTGTCATTAATTACCCACCCTCATGTCGTTCCAAACCTGTAAGACTTTTGTTCATTTTCGGAAGACAAATGAAGATATTTTTCATAAAATCAAAGACATCTGACCCTATGTTTAACAGTCTGCTGTTTATTATCCTCTGTAATCTTTTACTCCTAATTCATCTTTACCTTTCAGAACGATGGACTACCTGCTCTGGTCACGCTGAGGAAGGGTTTGGTGGCACTTGCTCGTCAGTGGATGAAGTTTATCGTTGTCACACAGGGCTTTAAGGCGGTTGGTTTGCCACGACCCAATCAGCTTCCTAAGCCCAAGGAACAGGACCCCATTGAGCCCGATCAGACACAGGGGCCAGACTGTGGCGCTGCCTTGCAGAGTGACACCAGTGCTGATGGAGCCGAGTTTGAGTTTGATGCAGGTAGTTGTCTTACATAAGTTTAACTTAACACATACAGCAGATTTCATGCGATTTGGGAGGTTTATCTGTTTTGTGCTGTTCATTTGGACTTTTAGGGACCGTAAGTGAACATACAATGCTGTTAGGAGTATGTAGTCATCCTGCTCCGACCGGTAACTCTGCCCCCGTGACTGGAGTCGAGATCATGAGAAAACTCTCCAAATCTCACACACACAGCGAGTCTGCCCTCAGGATCAAGGTTTGTGTGGGTTTGTTTTGTTAGTTCTGATTGTGTTTAATAAATCATGAAGCTGAATGCTTTTTATTTATTTATTTGCTTAGGGTTCCCATCCTTACCAGTCCCTGAGCTACACGAGTGGAGATACAGCGGCTGATTCTCCTGCTCACGTCAGTCGGACAGGGCTGCAGTCCAATCACAGCCCTCGGAAAGAATCGTTGCTAAGCTATCTGACAGGAAGCATCCATAGTCTGCACAACCTCCTCGAAGCCACGCCCCATCGAGCAAACGAACAAACCGCAGCCAAGAGCAGCTCCCTGACACGTACAGGTATTATTTTCTTCTTTCAGAGTTTATTGCTTTTGCAATTTAATATTAGATGGGTGAAAGTGTGAATCAGAAAGACAAATGCGTTTTCTTGATATATGGTTTTCCTGTGAGAACAGGTTACTAACCCTATTGTGTTTGATTTTTCTTCTATTTTGGTATTATTTTTCTGCACAGAAAATGTCAGAAACTATTAAAGTGCCGAGGCACCATACTGGGTTGGATGGTCCCAAATCTCATCCAGTGCTCTGGGCAGCATGTTTATGTCACACTAGATGGTGGAGAAAAAGTGTTTTTTTTTTTTATATATATGTATATATATAATATTATTGTTAGAGATATTTTATTTTTATTAGTAAAAAAATATATATATATATGATATATAGAAAGATTTACACTGGAGGTGGGACCAGAACTATATTCATATATGTCAAAAACATGGGCAATGTGCTAACATCCTCTTAGAACAGAGCATCATGGTGCCTTCTGCGCAGAGAGCACAATTTCTTTTTCCTTTAAGTAAAAGTCTAAATAATGTTAAATGTTTGTTGTTTTTGGTAGGCAATAATGTTGGTGCAGACGTGTTAACAGAACATCCTCTTCTATCGGAGCCATTTTCCGTCAGCTTTTACAATTGGATGTCAAACGCTGTTGGCAATCGCACAGGCGGCAACGTCCAGGACTCGCCTCTCAACCGCTCTCAGCACAACAGCCTACAGACCGGAGGTGAGTGCTATTAGTGCTTTGACAGATAAATATGAGTAGTCTGTTGGCTGCGTGTAAACAAGCAGCTGAATCTGTCCATGTGGCTGTGATTAGAGACTGAACTGTGTACCGTGATTAGCGTGTGTTCATTTGCACTGGAAAATCGTTTCGTGCAGGTGTCCTTCCCACCATTCCTTCTGCATCAGATTTTAACACTGTCCTGTCTAGTGATCAGAACACACTAGACACACACTCCCAGCACACACACTCCCAGCACAGCACGAGTCAGGAGGACCTGCTCGATCAGGATGAGACGAATCTCTGCCCTGCAGCTGTGCAGCTGGCCGATGCACAGGTGTGTGCACCAAGAATACTTATTATTTTGTTATTATTTATTAATGACCATGCTTATGTTATTGCCTTTTCTCATTCTGTATGGAATTTCTGTACAGGTTGTTTTTAAGCCTTTGTTGAGTCACATTGGTATCCAACCCCAGGATGCTCCTCCGCTTAGTTACAAAATGTATTTTGGGGAGCACCTGTCCTTCAGCGGCACTCTTGAGTGCTTGAGAGCTGACATTGTCGACTCTGACACCAGCAAAGAAAGGAAGAACAAACGTGCACACAGGTAACTTATTTTTCTTTCTTTATTTTTTTCTCTGTTGGCATTGTTAACTAAAATGTTTACATGTGTATATATATATCATGATATCCCTGATTTTATAATGGTGTGTGGTTGTGTTCAGGCAGGGCATGGTGAACCTCCCCCCGCTGGATTTCAAGCCTGCTCTGATGATTGAGACGTTCAGCTTGAACGCAGTCGTACTGGAGAAGTGCATGTCAACCCCTCCCTCTGCCAGCGCTCTCTCTTTCCATGAGCTGAGCCGGAGACCCCAGGCCAGTGTGCACTGCCATTTCACCCTCGCTTGCCAAGCGATTCGCCAGCACGTGGACATGGCCCTGGTCCGCCTCATTCACCAGTTCAGCACAATGATCGACGACATCAAAGCAACGCAGACTGACATCAAGCTGAACCGCTACACTGCCGGCTCCTCTTCCCCGACGCCCACCAAGGCGCGACCGTATCGGGAATTTCGCTCCTCTGACTTCAGTCGTAGCTCTCGAGGGAGCCTGAATGGAGCTGCTCGACTGGGCACTCAGAAGAGCAAGCGGACCGTGGTCGGGCCGGGCCTAGACACGCTGACCAGGAATCGAGAGCCTCGTGGAAGGGGGACGCTGGGACGTTCGGAGCGTAGGACGTCAAAAGTATCTCGGAAGGGTTCGAGGGATGTGGCGGACCACATGACCATTCAGATGGATGACTCGGACTCCATCACTGTGTCAGAACAGAGCGAGCCGTCGGCCGAGTGTTGGCAGAACATGTACAAACTTCTTAATTTCTACTCGCTCATATCAGACCCCACAGGCATCCTGGAGAAAAACCAAGACAATGCCCTCTCAGGTAGGAGATGCGCTGGATTTTTCTAATTTGAATTCTTCTGATTCAATTTTTTAAGGGAAGACACTGCAGGCAAAAACACTTGTCACTTGAGATTTTGTTTAAAACTTTTTTTGAGTGTTTTTTTTTTTTTAGACTAGTGGAATGAAAACATCCAAAAGACACTGTTAAATGTTTCTTTATTGCACTTTTGTCAATCGATTTAAATTAAAATACATTTATTTATATAGTCTATATTAGCATTTTTATTTTTTACAGAACATTTTTTACAGAACATTATTTACATTAAAAAATAGTTGTCATTAATTAATGATCAGATATTTTTCTTTAGATTGTAATTTTACTTTCTCTCAGTACTGTAATATGGTATATACTGTAGATACTGCTTGGTGTATACTGTGTTTGTTGTTAAGTCAATGCAACAGGTTATTACACTTTGATGTATACTATAAATACTCTATCATTTAAATATGACATTATCTTATTGTACATTATGAAATTCAATTTTATTGTGCTGTGAAATGAGACTTTACAATATTATTTTTGCATTGGTGCAGAATAGTACAATAGTGCAATTCATTACCTTTGGCCCAAATTTGCCTATTCTCTTGCTCTTCAGAGGGTGGACGGAGCCCTGCGGATCCTCCGTGTCGATTAGTGTTTGAATCTGAAGGCGAGACGCCCCCCAGTCGACTGGGGCGTAGGCGGAGCTTGGTAAGCTCTGAGCCCCAGCATGTGACGCTGATCGTATTCGGCGTTGGCATGGTGAACCGCACACATCTGGAAGCAGACATTGGAGGACTGACCATGGAGGCGGAGCTTAAGAAAATACATGGCAGTTTTACTCTAAAGGAGAAAATGAAGGGTAAATCCGAAAGCGGTTTTAAATAAAATTAGCATTTTAAAATATCATGTATACTTACCTTATCTTATCATTTATTTTTTCTTCATGCAGATATTCTTCATCAGAAGATGACTGAGACCTGTGCCTCGGCCCATATTGGATGTGTGAACATTGTGCTTCTGGAAGGAATCACACCAGACATACAGTCAGTAACTCTTTTATCACTAGGCATAAAAACCACTGACTTCTCTACCATTTATCAGCGTTTACTTTTACCTTTTTATCTTTAATCTTGAAATGTCTAAATGTCTAATTTCACTACGGTTCTAAAGTTTGCAGTCAGTAAGATAGAGATTATTTATTTGTTTATTTAAAAAAAATTATTATTTGTTTTTGAAGGAAATCTCTTATGGCTGTATTTATTTGATCAAAATACAAGAAAACTGTGAAACATTATTATAATTCAAAATAACATATATTATAAAATGTATGATTATTGTTATTCCACCAGAAATTATACTATTATGCCAATTTGGTGATTAACATTTGGTTAAAATAGAAATCTTTGGTAACATTATAAATGTCTGTACTGACACTTTTGATCAAATTAATGCATTCTTGCCGAATAAAATAATTAATAACTCAAATTTTTGAATGAATGTGTATTTAAAATTTTAAAAGATATTTTATTTAATGACCAGCATGTGACAGATAGAAACTGCATGGTAGCAAACTACAAACTGCACAAATAGTTTAGAAATTGCATAACACCTCCATGGAAACGACCTGCCATAACCTAGCCTCAGAAAATATAACATCCAGTTCAAGCGGCCCTTGTAATGTTCTTAAAATGCACTTTATTCACAGCATACTCTCTGCGATTTATCATATTTTAAAGTTGTTTTAAAGTCATTCTTGACTCAGTTTTTTTTTTTCCTATGGTGTTCTCTCTTACCACAAATGTATTTTTAAGAGTACAGATTTATCACAGCATTATGTGACGGTTTTGAAATATTTTCTCAGTTGATAACTTTCGACTCTTCTACCTTCCTGCTCTCTACTCTCCTCTCTTCTCTCTATCTGTCATCTTTTTGTTGTTGTTTTTTTTTTTTCTGCCTCTCTCACTGGCAGACTAGAGGATTTTCCAACCTCACCTACCAGCACAACCAAGCAGGAGTTCCTGTATGTCTAAGTTTCCTCCGTAACCTTGTCCAGTCCTCCATGAGCATTCATAACATCTCCATAGTATTTGGATATCATATCACACTTCCATATTTCAAATATATACCACATACTGTTCACCCTTACTATGATATGGTTTATTTCGGTCTCGAATGCTCCAAATCCCTCCCATATAAACATTTCACAGCATTGTAGTGTTTTCCACAGTGGTCGGTGACACTAACATCCTCATGACCTTAATTTTACAGTCACAGTCACATCATTAATGCATTGTCAGTGGGACACCTTTCCATGTCCTAGTGTAATTGAAGTCATTTTATAGGTTATTCTGATCAAGATCTATCCACTCTCTTCCTTTTTGAAAAATATAAAACATACTGTTGATGATATTTTCATTGCTTTTAATTGACAATTTACCTGAAATCAATGATAAAATTTGGTATGAACATTTTTTTTTATTATTTAAAGGCAAAGTAGTCTTTGAAAGCAGTTTTACAGAAACATAGCAGGAAATATGTGATGTATTTTTTTTCTCCGTTCTTCCAAAAGTAATAAGTCGGGAGTTTTTCCACAGACTCATAACTCGGAACAGAAAGTAGATTATAAAGTTCTTCTAGTGGTTATTGAGTTTATGTGCCTCATACAAAACTGAAATATCTTTTAAATACTTAATGCTTCTGTCCTGAAAAAAGTTGTCGCATCCAATGATTAGTTCTTCCTGAAAGGCACCCATTGCAGCAGCTTGATACCTAAACACAATCTAGTTTTCTGGTGCACCATGGCTCTTGGAAGTTGTATATCCATTAATCAATCTGATTGATCCTGACATTTTGGCAAGCATTTGCCAATTTTGTTTGTAGTATGATTTGGATGAACAGTCCTTGATCATGCCAACAGCACCTGAAACTCCTTTGCATCTTTTCTATTAATTCATCTAGATCTGTCTCCTTGCCGTTGCTGTCTTCATATCTACAAGGCCTCGTTTCCAGTCATATGAACATTTCACTTGTACATTTCCAGTATCTGTCTGTACATATTTCACAGGCATTGTTTCATGTTACTGCTCAATATTACAACCAGCCTGTGATTTCAAAATAAGTTCCTTTTGTTTGTGTGTATTTGTTTATTAGGACGGTTGTGAAGTGTAACATCGCAAAGTCCCAGGCTTTATATAGCGCACAGCGTGGGCTGAAGACCAATAACGCTGCCGTATTTAAAGTAGGTGCAATCTTCATCAACATCCCGCAACACCCTGCAACGCTGCACAGCATGATGGTCCGCAGCTCCCACCAGCTTTCAAAACAGATTTCAGACCTCATCCGTCAGCCCTCCAACATGTGAGCAAAACCTCTGCACTTTCTTTCCTTTAACGTTTTTTTTTTTTTTTTTTTTTTTTGCCCATATTAAATTCAAACCTGTTTATATCAGCCCACCTCCCAACCGTGAAGACACGCCTACTCCACAGCCTTCTGAAGTCAGTATCAATCAGACTCCGGTGGAGGCCATTGAGTTTCCTCAGCTGCCTGAAGGACTGGAGAAGAAGCCAATCGTTTTGAAATTCAGCGCTATGCTGGATGGTATTACTATTGGTGCAGCCCTGTTGCCCTCTCTCAAAGCAGAATACAAGATGGGTCGCATGAAGAGCCATGGCATGACAGGTACCCATAATTCAACTGGCACAGTTGTTAAAGGTATAGTTTACCTGAAAAAGAAAAAAATTCTTATTAATTTGTTCATGCTCGGAACAGATTATTTTTTTTTAATACATTCTGAGAGCTCTGTGGTTCTTCCAAAAATTTGTTGCAATAATGATTTTGAATTGAAACATGGAGCTGTTGACACCAGGTGCGTCATTCGTTTGCGCTCCAATGATGAAACGGGACGTTCAATCAGATTCACGTTCGTGGAGCAGATGTTGTTGCACAAAAAGGCAAAGACTGGTGGCACTGTTTTGAAAAAAGCAAAGATTATTCTGAAAGAGTAGAATGGATGATGTTTCATGTTGATGTCAAAAAGAAACATTAGCATATTGCCCACCCGCATGTTTTTTTTTCCAGTTAGTTCTGAATGAAAATGCGTATTCATTTTTTGCCACTAAGTGCCTCTTTTGGAGCATTAAAAGCTCACAAACACTGCGTAACCCATAATAGGGGAACTTCTTGCAGGTATGTGTATGTTATGAGTCAGAGCGTGTTAACAGGTCTTCTGTATTCAAAAAAATTTAATGAAATATACTTCTACACATGAATTATGAAAGCATAATGGTTATAACAATATATTTTCTTTATGTGTTTATGTACATCGCTCATGGTTCTTTTTTTCACAACAAAGGATGAAATGGATAAAGGAATAAAATAAAGGAATGGAAGTTATTACAAGTACTTAAAGTGCATTTTAAGCAAAAACGTTAATAATTAGCATACATAATTTTGTTAGTTGCGTTAATTTGCGCATTGTTGGTCGGCGCCACCTAGCACGCAGACGGGAATTAGCAAAAGGTGATCAATCTTGTAAAGACTTTTACAGGTATGTACAACATTAGTGGAAGTAATTAAGGACATAATTTTCATTTTTGGGTGAACTACATCTTTCATTTATTACACAGACCCCAGGGAAGTACAGATGAAACAATAACAAATGATTGACCTTGTGGCATCTCCCTTCTCACAGGTGCTCAGACGCGGTTCACCTTTGAACTACCCAATCATAAGCTGTGTTTCCAGTCGAAGGTTTCCCCTGTGGATGTGTCAGCCATGCCACCCACTGCCAGTCTGACGCTGCCTCCCGTCACCATGTCGGGACAGTACATCATACAGGAGCACGAGGGCCACAGCGACACTGCCTGGGCTCCAGGATACAGCAATTATCTTCAAGGAAACTACTTGCGTTGTGTGGCTGAGGTGTGTCATTGATGTAGCAATGAGATGTTGTAACACATAGGTTGATTAGATTATCAGGTTCGTCTCAGCAGGCGGGTGGATGGATGGATTTATTTGAAATACAATATACTGGTTTCTTCATTTTCAGATTGGGTCTTTCGAACACAACTTGACCACAGATTTGCTCAACCATCTAGTCTTCCTTCAGAAGGTCTTCATGAAGGAGGTCAATGAGGTCATCCAGAAGGTGTCAGGTATGTTTGATGATTTTTGTGTTTTTTTCCTGCATTGTTTTATTTATTTGCAATTTGTTATTATTATATATATTTTGTACACTTTATTTTAAACTGCATGTGCTCATTGTATGGTTAGGATTAGGGTTTGGTTTTGGGCTATTTGTATGTTATTTATGCATTTATTGTTATTTTTGTATTAAGTATGTGTAACATAAACACCTTAAAATAAAGTTTTACATATTCTTTTGCTTGACTTGGTTTGATTTCACACCATCTTTGTGAAATGTGTTTGTTTCTATAGGAGGCGAACAGCCAATCCCACTGTGGAATGAACACGATGTTTCAACAGATGGCGACAAACCTAAAATCCTGCTTTACTCTATTAATCTGACCTTTAAGGTTTGTACTAATAAAATGTGTTTAAGTAAATCTTGCCGACTTTTTAGACTTCTTAAGTATGTTTTTTTTCTGTTGTAGGGGATTCAAATGACAGCCACCACTCCTTCGATGAGGGCGGTGCGCTTTGAGACGGGCTGTATTGAGCTTGAACTGTCCAATCGTGTTCAGTGCAAAACTACTCCCACAGGAAGTAACTACCTGAAGCTCTTTGGAAAATGTCAAGTGGATCTCAATTTGGCTTTGGGGCAAATAGTCAAACATCAGGTAACTGGTCACAGAAAAGTTACATTATGCATTGGTCTCAATAAACTTTCTCGTGGAGGGTGGTGAACGCAATCAGTTAATCACTGTTGTCGTGACACCGTCTCTTGCAGGTGTATGAGGAGGCGGGGTCAGATTTCCACCAGGTGGCGTATTTCCGCACTCGAATCGGTTTGCGCAATGCTCTGCAGGAGGAGATCAGTGGTAGCTCTGATAAAGAGGCCGTTCTAATCACACTCAACCGTCCTATTGTTTTTGCTCAGCCAGTGGCGTTTGACAGAGGTCAGTCCACACTTAGTCTTTTGTTTTTTGTTTTTTTCCATGTGCATACATTGGTGCATTTAATTGTGTATTTGTACGTCTGTTGTAGCTGTTCTGTTCTGGCTGAACTATAAGGCTGCCTATGATAACTGGAAGGAACAGCGCTTGGCTCTGAACTCAGACATTCATATGGCCACCAAAGAGGTGGTGGACAAACTGCCAGCCATACAGCAGACCAGCGTCCAGGCCTTCAGCACTCTCTTCCTGCAGCTCACCGTCAATGACCTGGGCATCTGTCTGCCCATCACCAGCACCACACAGGTGGAAACTCACTGATGCACATATATTTTTCATTCTTTGTAATGTTTTGTCTTTGTTTTGCGATTGGTATGAACGAGGCTTTAATTTTATAAAATACTGTAGGCTTGTATTTTACCCTTTACACGCAAGACATGTTTCCATTTCTGTTGGACAGAATGATGGATGTTAAATGTTTGTTAATTTTTTTTCTGCTGTGCATAGGCCAATCACACTATTGATTTTGACACTGGCTCAGCACTGGTTTTAACCATCGAGAGTACGCTAATCACAGCCTGCTCCTCTGAATCTCTGGTCAGCAAAGGCCATTTCAAGAACTTCTGCATTCGATTCGCCGAGGGGTTTGAGACCACTTGGGATGACTGGAAACCCGAGATCAGAGGAGAGCTGGTCATGAATGCCTGTGAGTTATAGTCAAAGTTAACTTTTTGTGTCTGCATTTGGCCCCATAATGTTTCCATGATGGTACTCATTGTGGCTTTCTAGGTGTTGTCCCTGATGGTACTTATGAGGTATGCTCCAGAACAACAGGACAGGCCTCTGCAGGTATGAGTAAAACAATGTTATTTAGTAATTGTCATGTTCATGCTTACTAAGGCTGTATTTAGTAAAAACTGTAATATTGTGAAATCTTATTACAATGTTATGAAAGGGTTCATACGATGTTGCTATTTTTGTGTAATGCCATGTGTTTGTGGTTTAATTTGCATAAATACATTGTATTATGCAGTTAACGGGTCGATTAAAAAATAAATAAATACATTTTAACAAAGCTCAGCATTTAAAAAAACAAAACAAGATGTGCTTTGATTGGCCAGCTATTCAGTTTATTGTAATTGGCCCAAATACCTCAAGTGTATGACAGAAATGTTAAGCCCCTTACCTTAATGTGATGCCGTGTCCTGGTGCGAAGATACAAAAACAAACAATAAAACGCATTGCAAACAAGGCATTTGCATACAGTGAGTACATAATTACTGTTTATGATTAGTTCTGCCTTTTTACACGTTGCGTTGCATCGCTCCTTGTAAATATTACACCATGTCTGCATTTGTGATCGGAGAAACGACAAACAACAAGCACTACTCTGAAAATATATTTATTCAGATATTCCCACAGAGTGACGTAGAGAAGTGTTTAAATCAGTCTGTTTAGAGGAATTTGGTTCGAAACTTAATATCTCTTTGAGTTTGACTTTTTATTTAGTCTTTGCAACTTTAGAGCTCTTATCTATGCACTAATAGCTTGTAACACCCCAAAGAGACGGGAAAACTTGAAATTGCATCATATGACCCCTTTAAAATCTTACTGACCCCTTAATTTTGCTTGGAATTGTACATTGATGAAATGCACAAAACAATCAAAAACTAGAATGTGCATTAAGGAAGAAAATATTGTCAATTTGATTTCATACTGACCTAAATTTGATTATTTTTATTTGACCTTTTGTCTGTGTTTCAAAACTCCAGAAAGCAGCAGCGCAGGAACATGGACGCTAAATGTCTTGTGGAAGATGTGTGGTATTGATGTGCACATGGATCCCAACATCGGCAAGCGTCTGAACGCTTTGGGTAACACGCTCACCTCTCTGACTGGTGAAGAGGACAACGATGACATCACAGACCACAACTCGGTCAACATGGCTGACCTTTCAGACGAGGACGAGAGTGACGGCATGTCTCCTCCCATACACACGGTTAGAGCTTGCACTCTTTTATTAATGTCACGGTAAAGTCTTTGCAGCTATTTTTAATTTACATTATCTGCTGCTCTTCTTGTTTTTTTGTACATTAATGTAATTTTTATGTTTAGAGCAGGAAATGTGTCTTTGTGCGCATTTGTACTCAATGTCTGTGTAGTGGTGTGCGTTTGTGTTTGTTTTAAACCGGCCCATGTTTGCAGTGTCCTGAAGGGGATCTCAGTCCCAGACTTTCGTTCAGGAGGCGGCTGGTGAACAGCATTCTGGGCATTAGCCCCAGCCCCCCTCCCCTGTCACCTTCTGAGTGTCGTAATGTTTCTCCATCATCCGCAATCACTCGGCTAAAGTCGAGAAGTGTTCGCCTGCCGTCCACAGCCAATGCAGAACGAACTAGACATCCCAGACCCCTGTCCTGGGGCTGTGTATGTACTTCAGAGCTCCCGTTTGCTTTTCAGTCCTCTTCATTTCTCTGTCATATTCTTTCTCTCCATCTTGTTCATGCTCTTAGGGTGGAAGTTGCTCTTAAGATCAGTCACATCACTCAAAACCTTGTTGAATTGTGCCTAGAACTGAAATTTTTTTTAAACGAGTCTGGATTCTACAGTTTCCTGCTGCTTTTTAGTTTTGTCTGATTCCTCTCCATGAGAAATGAGTGGCCAGTGACATCTTAGACTCTTCTTGTTTTCTGTTTCCAAAGGAAGCATTTCTCATGGAAAAGCTGTGTTCAGTAATCATTTTTTGGGGTGGTGTTGTGATTTTTAGTTTTTCTGATGTGTTTGAATGAACCACGCTTGTTTTGACTGTTCAGCAGTCAGTGTGATTTTGGTAGTGTAATGTACCTAGGGCTGGGCGGAATGATCCTAAACAATATGCGTTGTTGAAATGGGTCAACAGGTTGTGATTTTGCTATATGAAAATTCACTTAAATAATTAACAAATTAACAAATAACCGATTTATCTCCATCAAAATATGAATTTTAACTGAGCAAGGATGCATTAAAGTGATCAAAAGTGACACTACAGACCTTTCCGATGTAAAAAATATTACATCAAAGAATGCTAAAAGCTTCCACATTAATAGTAATCATTAATCTGAAAATTTGTTTCAGCATAATGATAATAAAAGTTTTCTGAGCATATTATAATAATTTTAGGAGGAGCATTTGACACTTAAGACTCTGTTATAGCAGCTATTAATCAGCTTATATTCAACTTTTCCATTACAGAAAGAGGTTACATTTTATATATTATTTATATATATAGATAGATAGATAGATAGATAATGCAGCCTTGGTGAGCATAAGACTCTTCTTTCCAAACTTTTAAATGGCAGTATAAATATATATTTTATAATTTGTGAAAATAAAAATAAAGTTATATGGTGTATATGCCGTTTTTGACTTACTCATACCTTGACACAAAATTATCAGATTTTGTCATACCGCCCACCCCTACGTCTGTCTCGTCTTTTAAATGTATCATTTTGACAGTTGTTTTCCCTCTCACAGGAGTCTGTTGACCTGCGCAGACAGGCAGTCATGAGCAATCAGATAATCGACGCTCGTGGACGGAAGTTCTCTAAGCGCTTGGTGGATATTAGAGAACTCAATGAGCAGGCCAAAGTCATCGACGATCTCAAGTAATGTCAACCTGACATTAATAATAAGCATTATACCTGTTTGTTTTTTGGTTTTTTTGTCTAAAAGAAATCTCTATAATTTCTTTTTAATCTCTAAGGAAACTGGGTGCAAGTGAAGGCACCATAAACCAGGAAATCCAGCGCTATCAGCATTTGGAATCTGTCGCTGTCAATGATATCCGTCGGGATGTGCGCAAGAAGCTACGGCGCTCCAGCATGAGGGTTAGAAAGACTTGATTCAGCACACTCCATTGAAAATGTGGGGGAGAGAAAATTAATTGAGTTTGTGTTTTGTTTAGGCTGCCTCATTGAAAGATAAATGGGGTTTAGGGTACAAGCCAAGCTACAGCAACAGTAGGTCGAAGAGCATTTCAGCAACGGGCAGACCACCGATGAAGAGGTCGGATAGACCCAGGTACACACACTCACTCACACACATTTAAACACAGATGGGTTAATGTATTTCAAATACACATAATTAGTTTGTTCATCAATTTTTTTGTTTTGTTTTGTTTAAAGAGATGATCTACCAGACATTAAAGTGGATGCAGCATCTCCAGCACCAAGAGTTACCTTCAACATCGACACGGTACTGTGCACATGTGCATCCGTGTGTGCCATTTGTTCATTTAAAATACTATATGCATATTTTTGTCATCGTTTCATCATTCTGTGGTTCCATTTTCATGTTCAGTGTTTGTGTCAACAATGTTTGTACAGTTAAATAAAGCTTTGCTTTTTACATTACAATTCAAAGATTTGGGGTCAGTAAGAGTGTTTTAGAAATTACATTTTCTGTTTTGCAAGGATGCAATTGGTCAAAAGTGACAGTCAAGACATTTAACATTACAAAGATTCCCAAATGTTTTTTTAAAAATGTTAAAATATCTTACTGACCCTAAACTTTTGAATAACAGTGTACTCAAATACGCACATATACACACACTTATTGGTTTCACCTGCAAGTGCTTCACTCTTGACTTAATGAAAGTCATGTGTATATACACATACTGTGCTGAACACATATGTTCATGTACTGTATAGCTCAGTAAGTCTGTTTGTGTTTAAGATGGAAACCCCAAACCCAATCCCAAGTCCAGCTGACTCGGTTTTTAAGGTATCTGAGAAAAAAAAGGTCAAAATCGAATATTAAAAATCACCTCTGAATGTCTATGCATGAAAGTCTTGTGGTGTGAAATCGCTAAATCTAAATCTGCTGTTCGAAATCCAATGAAAAATCATCAGCGACTAATGATTTTATCCTTTTCGGATCTTAGGCTGAAGAGTGGTCCTATTTTTTCCCTTGATCTCTCTCTACTCACACATACATTAACACACACTCTCACTCCGTACGCAAGCTGCTCTTGTGCTGTGTTGGTGTAACTAATCAACTCTTGTTTCTTCAGCATGTTTGGATCTTTGCCCATTACATTGCTCATGATGTCTTTCTTGTCATTTCTTACATCTTTTCATTTCTCATCCCTCTCTCCTCCGCTGGGTCATAGTGGAAAGCATGAATTGGGAAAAAGAAAAGCTTTCTTAAAAGTGCTCACTGGTTTTGAGCTATCAGCCAACAGATAACGGTTCGAAATGACAGCGAGTCAGAATCAGTTCGCTTTAGGTTTTGAGTACTTTAACAGATAGAGAGACAGAATTATGGATGGATAGATAAACTGACATTTCGAGTAAGTGTCTGGTGGAAAATTATAGCACAGTTCCGCTCCATGATCTCAACAGAAACCCAGTTGAGGAGAAAATTCTAAATGTTAGACAATTGGATAAAAGGGTTTCTATCACAGTTGCAATCTTGATGAGAATTAATCTGATAGACCCAATATAATAGCTTAGTGGCCATTGAGCTTCTAGACCCACCAGGGTTATATTTCACCACAAAATCACAAGAACAAAATGGAAATTGCATTTTGCTTCAATAACACAAAAGCTTTATTTATTATTTATAAATGTATTTAATTTGCATTGGAACAATATGTAATTAAATTAATTGCGGCAACCAATTGAATATAATGGTAATTACAAAACCCAAGGGTAAAATGTCCAGATATATAATGGTAGTGATGTATTGATATTCAAATTCTGTCCAATACCAATTTCTGTATATTTATGGCTGACAACTTTTTTTTTTTTTGCTTGTAACAAAATGCAATTTACTAAAATTAAAGTTGTTGTAAATGTATAACTAAATGTAAGCGTCATAAGATTAAAGGAGCACACCACTATTTTTGAAATGTTTTTTATTTTCCATTTCCCCTAGAATTAAATAAGATAAACCATTTTTGCATACATTCAGTCAATCTCCATTAGCATCTTGTGCAAAAATGGTTAAAGACTTCTGATGTTTTTCTTATTTAAAACTCGTCTCATCTGTAGTTACGTCTTGTACTAGGACCGATGGAAAATTAAACATTTTCCAGGCTGATATGGCTAGGAAACTATACTGTCATTCCGGTGTAATAATCAAGGAACTTTGCTGCTGTATTATGGGTTTTTCTTCATTTTTCCCCCTTTTTTTGTGGTGATATGTGACCTAGATGTTTTTCTTAGATCCGCTCATGTAGTTGAAGAGATATAAATCCTATAGGAGAGAGAAAGTGATGAATATATGGCTAGATATCATCTGACTGTTGGCTTTTACTGGTTGTTGAAGTTCCCGGAGGAGACAGAGTTGGACCTGTTGTCTGTCACCATTGATGATCCTGCCCATTACCCATCATGCTCAGTGTTCAGTGCCCCTGGCACACCCGCAGTCTTTTCACCAACCGTTCCCTTCCAGCCTGATGACAGCCGCCGTGACGACCTCTCCTCCACTTCTTCAGAGGATTCGGACAAAGATGACGAGTTTGACAGGGAAAGACCACACAGCTATTATCACAGACTAGGGTGTGTTGAA
Source organism: Puntigrus tetrazona (assembly GCF_018831695.1). Taxonomy (NCBI): domain Eukaryota; kingdom Metazoa; phylum Chordata; class Actinopteri; order Cypriniformes; family Cyprinidae; genus Puntigrus; species Puntigrus tetrazona. Next base: position 5,821,698 of record NC_056711.1, on the reverse strand, counting down.
CACACAGCACATGTTAACACTCCACAAACACAGTTACACTCACTAACCCGACTTTACATTTTTGTTTCTCAGGGGCTCTCAGAGGAAGTCTTCTGCGCTGTCTGCATTATTCAGCGAGCGCTGGCCGACCACACCCCCTCAGCGTGGATCTTTAGCTCCACCCACTGAGCGTAACATTGACTTCGAGCTGGACGTGCGTGTTGAGATCGACAGCGGCAAGTGTGTGCTGCATCCCAGCACCCAGCCTCCCGAGCACGAAGATCTCGCACTGAGAAGGTGAAGAGACATAACAAAATGGACACAGCATCTCATGTTGTCTTGAATGAATTGAGTGCTGTGATGATGATATGTATTTATTGGCCAACCTGGGAGTTAGAATCATCTTGGAGTGTGTTCCAGAAAACATGTTGTACGACATACCCTGGTATATTTAACAGTAAGTAAGTGGATAGCCTTAACTTTCGCAGCTTGCTCTCTGAAGATAACCTGCTCTGGTCATGTTTAAGGTTTAGCTTTCTTCAGAGCTATTAGCGCATGCCTGCATGCTCTACTGCCGAGACTCCAGTGGGCGTGACAAATTGCGCACAATATTATATATTATTACACTAAAGTTGTATTTAAAACAGCATGGCACGCTTTTTCTTAGTGCCGGTTTTCTTAGTGCTGAATGTTAACCAGGAACATAGTCTGTGTTGAAAGAAATTACACTTTAGATGCATTTTTGGAAGTATGCCTTGAATAAGCAAGGTTTGGGTTAATCAACTGAGAGTAAATTAACTGGAATGGTTTCTGGAATACACCCCAGGTTGCCTTTACAAAAACTTGTACAAAAAATTTTTATTGGCTTTTGGATACTTGTGTTAATCAGTGAGTTAATTTCACTAGTTACATTTAACCAAAAAGACATTCATAAAATCCATTGACTTGAGGATGATGGAGCCGAGAAGAAAAAAAAAAAGCTTTCCATGTTTTGGTCTACAAGAACGCCATCCCTACATCATTCTATTGGTTTGGACTTTGATCAGAGCTGCAAAGTGCTGCTGTGAAATGTCTTTCTTGTTCTGTTTTTCAGAAGTTGTGAGCGGAGTTCAAGAAGTCTGGATCAGGACTCTCCTCCCAAGAAGCGAAAGCAGCAGCACAGTTTTGTGTCCAGCTCCCAACTGCTGACTGCTAAGCGAGTGCCCACCTCTCTGCAGAGCAAGAGCAGTGATATTGAGACCACTGTATTCTACATCCCTGGAGTGGATGTTAAGGTCTGCTGTGGGTCTTTTGACATGCTACACAGAGCTATGTGTATTTTTTTGTGGCTCAAGTAAATTCAGGTTCCCACCATAGAATTTGGTGGCATTTTTTTTTTATTCTGAGACTTGAGTCAGATAATGTTATAGCAGCGCTAATTTTGATGTGTAAAACACCCAAATAAACTCTCTAGAAATCTATAGACCTATTTAAAAGCATCTGAATTACACTTACATTCATGCTACCAATCTGATTACAAAAATGCATTAATGCATGCTTTTCTTGATTAGATAACTAGCTCTCATCCGCCCCTCTCTTTCTATTACAGCTACATTACAATTCTAAAATGCTGAAGACCGAGTCGCCCAATGCCTCGCGGGGATCGTCCCTTCCCAGAACCCTTTCCAAAGAGTCCAAGCTGTATGGTATGAGAGACGCACCCTCACCACCAGCCTCAGGCCCTGGCAAGACTAACACACTCCTGTCCCCCCCTTCCCCTCCTCTCCCTTCAGGTACACTCTCTCTTCCTGTGTCGTCGTCTGCCGCTGGCTTCCTGCATGCGCTCAGCCACTGTAGCGCATGAATATCTAGGATCAGGGTTTACAGTTGTCTCAGCAGGGGTTTTATTTTCTGCTCTGCTTCTGTGCGTTTACTGCTTGGGTTGAGAAAAGCTTCTGTTATTAGGTGTTTTTATAATATTATTGGTGACTGTTTCTGTCTTCTTTTATGTTTTACTGCATCTTTCTGACATTAGTTAAAATTTGAAAGGTGTATACAATATTGTTTCCAAAAAAAATACAGTAAAGTGACTTTTGTTAAGTAATATTCTAATATATGAATATTCTAATATAACGGTTGTCACTCCAGTCATCCGCGTCACACAATGCTTAAAAAATCTGATATGCTGATTTAATGCCAAGGAACCATTTCTGAATATAGTTGAAGCTATGCTGCTTAAGGGTTTTTTATGATAGAAATTGATCCTTTTTTCTTCGATGAATAGAGAGTTTAATAATGGCATACTTTTGAAATTGAAATGTTTAATTTAAAAAAAAATCCTTGCTGAGTAAATGTATTTCTTGAAAAATGTACTAACCCTGAACTTTTGAACAGTACAAAAAAATACAACAATATATATTAAATAATAAATCCCCAGAAGTCACTTTGGATAAAAGTATCTTCTAAATGAATGAGTGTAATTAAATGCATATTATGCAGCAATTGTTTCAAGGAATAGTTCACAAAATATTTGGGAAAAAATAATCACTCCACCTCATGTTGTTTGATTGAAACACAAAATGAGATTTTAAGTTGAATGCTCAAGCTTCTCTACTGCATACAAATGAATGTGGGTGGTGATTTAAACCGTGTGCACTTTTTAACTTTTTTAATTTTCTGTGACGTTTCATTGCATCTTATGCTCGTTTTTCTGGGTGTTTTGGCTGCATTACTTTGCATCATGCATATTGCGTGCATGCATTAGATGCCATATGTTTGCATCCTAAACAAGAATCTTTTACTTTCAATGCATGAAAATTTCATGAATTGACGACAGAGAAGGATTGTTATTTCACTTTTTGTCTGTGTGTTTTTCTGTTTGCGTGAGCAGCTAAAGGTAAAGCAAGTGTAGGGGTGAAGACGGCTAAGCTGTATGCATGGGTAGCTCTGCAGACACTGCCAGAGGAAATGGTCATCAGTCCATGTCTGCTAGACTTCCTGGAGAAAGCGCTGGAGACCATTCCCATCACACCAGTCGACAGGAACTACACAAGTCAGAATTAACATTTGCCACTTTGCTTTCTAAAATGACAAAACACAATTCTGCCAGGCGTTTCTGTCTGAATGCTTGATGCTGGTGTTCATGTGTATGTTTGTGTAGCTCTGAATGTTCCTGAGGAAGATGTAGGTCACTTTGATTCTGTGGAGCCTCTGGAGGAGTCTCAGGTGTCTCTTGTGGCTTCTGCTGCATCTCCATACTCTTCCTTCCCTGTGGATGTGGTGGTTTATGTCAGGGTGCAGGTATACCAGCCCTCCTTCAAGCAATACTCGCTAGTAGTAACCATCTCAGAGTGGTTGGCTAATTTCATCTTGTTTGTTTCTCAGCCATCTCAGATCCGGTTCAGCTGTCTTCCCATGTCTCGAGTGGAGTGCATGTTGAAACTTCCTTCTCTAGACTTGGTCTTCTCATCCAATAGGGGTGAGCTTGAGCCCACCACCCATCCATCTGAGGGCCAACACACACCCTCCTCCACACCTCCGTCAGTACACAATGCCAACAGAGTGCCTGGAAGCAAAGGTATGAATGTACTGTACTGAAAATCTCTCTTAATGTGATTTTGATATACTCTACCATTGAGTTTTTTGGGTCAATAAGTGGTGTTTCTTTTAGTTCGTATTAGTTTGAGGATGTATTGGCAAATGGAATCACTAAAATTTCCATCCCTCAGGTCCATCCACAGGCTTAGGCAGTCCTTTAGGCCGGAGTCGCCACCACAGCAGCCAATCAGATCTAACAGGCCCACCCTTAAATTCATCAGGTCTGAGTTTCACCGCCTGCATGTCAGATTTTTCACTGTATGTGTTTCATCCTTATGGAGCCGGCAAACAGAAGTCTGCAGTTACTGGCCTCCCACCTGGACCAGGACCCCTGGGTGAGAGCCCCATGCAGAGATAATACTTGGAAATACTGTGATGGTTTATATATAACATCAGCTTGTTGCTGAAAAGAACATTGTAAGATGACTTTGGTTTGTTTAGGAGCAGTCGACGAGGACGCCTCTTCTGTGACAGGGAGAAAAGACTCTCTCTCCATCAACCTGGAGTTTGTAAAAGTCAGCCTTTCCCGGATGAGACGGACAGGATGTCCAGCTTTTATCGATACTTTCATTGCCAGCAAGGGTGGGAAGATGGACACAACTCTTATCAACATCTCAGGTGAGCATTTTAAAATAAAGCACTTGGTTTTTTGGATGCCTGATTAAATCACCGTACTAAAGCTTTTTCCATATGTCTCATACTTTAACATTGTACATGAATGCTAAAGTGTTACACTGCTGTTTAAAAGTTAACGTTTTTTTAATAAGATGTTTTTCAAGGATGCATTCAGTTGATCAAAAGTGACAGTAAAGACATTTATAATTTTCACATGATAATACTAAATGTTTTTAATCACAAAAAAAACCTTAATAATAATAATAATAAGTAATAATATTTCACAATATTACAGTTTTTACTGTATTTTTGATCAAATACATTCAGCCTTAGTGAGCATAAGAACAAGTTCTAACCCCAAACTTTTGAATAGCAGGTTGTTTAATAATAAAATGTTTTTTTTAAATTTTTTTTTTTTTTTACTAGCGGTGTGTGATATCGGCTCTGCCTCTTTCAAGTACGACATGAGACGTCTGAGCGAGATCCTTGCGTTTCCCCGTGCTTGGTACCGCAGAAGCATCGCCAGGAGATTGTTTTTAGGAGACCAGACCATTAACTTACCAGGTTATACATATACACTCTCATCATTACAGTTTTGAATCACTGTTAAGCTGATGCAGAGATGCTTCACAAAAGTAGCACTTAATTGTAAGATTGTAAATAAAATGATAATAAAGTTTTAATTGGGTATTTTAAATACTTCAGTAGTTGTGCTACTGAAGTGTGGCGATCAAAATACAGTGTTTTTTTTCATTTGTTGGAGCATTGACCACACTTCTTTTTCTAAAATCCAACTTTGGTTTCAGAAATTGGCAAAAAAACTATGTAAAAACAAACAAAAATTTCATCAGTTGTTCTTTAGAGAGATGGATGCTATTTCATGCACAGCTGTCTGGAAAGAAGAAAGCAAACTGGATATAACCGTGACAGATGCCTGCTGGACAACAACAAGCACATCAGAGTTTCTAGTTTGAGAAACAGACCCCTCACTGGTGCTCAGCTGGCAGCTTCATTGAACCGTACATGCCAAAACAACAGTTTCATCTGCAACAGGGAAAAGATGCCTTGTAGGCAGAATGTCTTTAAAAGAGCTACATATAAAACTAGAAAATAAGAGGAAAAAGGACAGAAAAGTCAAAAGGAAAACTGCATTATGAATTGATGAATCTAGGTTTGAGGTATTGAGTGGTTAAAAGACATTAAAAAGAGGATAGAAAAAGAGGTTTAGATCACCTAAAAATAGCCATCATTTACTCACCCTCGTACCATTCCAAACCCATAAAACTTTGGTTAATCTTTAAAACACAAATGAAATTTGTAATGAAACCTGAAAAGGTTCAGACCTAACAATTTGACTGAATAGACATTTTATGGATTTTACGGCCATTTTATACCCTTGAATTTAATCCAAGTCTTGTAAAGAGAGATGGTTGACAGGTTTAAAAATGAACAGGCTTAATTTAGGATTTAGTTTCCATCTAAACTATGATTGGTATAAACTGGGATTTAGCAAATGTGATGCACTCTATGTTAGGGTGACCCCTAACATTGTAATATTATGCATAATTTTGGCACATCAGGGAGCCACTTTCAGTATGCAGAGAAATGAGATCTCTTGAATGAGAGTTCGCGCTTTTCGTTTTCACCTTTGCGATCGCACACTCAGGTTAAGCTTTTTTGACCTTTATAAGCTTTTTAGATCTTCTAGGTTTTGGTTACCTGAACTTTTAATGGAGGGACAGAAACCTTTCATTAAATATATGTGTGTGTGTGTGTGTGTGTATATATATGCTTCTGCTCACCTGTTTCCAGTCATCTTCCCTCTCCTCTAAAGCGTTACTAAGAGCAGTATTTGTGTCGTAGCCTCAGGTCCTGCCACGCCAGACTCTGTGGAGAGCATCGCTCAGCACCTGTCTCCCGAGTCCAGCCGTAAAGCATACTGGAGGACGTGGGACGGCCAGTCCACTCAACACCCCTCCTCTTCCGTCTTCACTGATGCCACACCAAGCCACGCACACCTCAAATCACCTGCCACCGGTCGTTCCCGCAGCGTGTCCGACTCCTCAGCGCCGCGCAGAGGTACACATGTAGACACTGCTGGAGCTCTGGTGTTGATCTGCTGCTCTGGGTGCCTGCATGTTAAAACCAATAATGTGCTTCTGTGTGTTTCTGCAGACTCTGTTACCAGGACCTCCACCCCGTCGTTCCGCAACGGAAAAGCGGCAGCACAGCAGGGTTCGCCGTGGGAGACCCTGGTGGTGTTCGCCATCAACCTTAAACAGCTTAATGTCCAGATGAACATGAGCAACGTCATGGGCAACAATACGTACGGAAGAAAGATAGAAACGATTTGGCTGTTGACATGTTTATTTTAACTGATGTCTAACTATGAATGTGTGCTTGAACAGTTGGACAACAAGTGGGCTGAAGAGTCAGGGCCGTCTGTCAGTGGGCAGTAACAGAGATCGTGAGATCAGCATGTCTGTTGGACTTGGCCGCTCCAAACTGGACTCCAAAGGAGGAGTGGTGGGTGGCAACATTGATGTCAACACACTCGAGATGGTCTGTAAGTATACTTTTGTTTATTTACTTTACTTTATTAAAATTATGTGTAATAATTAGAGAAAATATAGATTTAGAGGAATTAACTTCCATTAAAAATAACTTTCTAATGATAAACCGGTTGAAGTGGTAATTCTTTTATCATTTTTTTTTACCATTGCAAAATATCCATCTTGTTGATTTTAGATAATGTTATATTAATTAAAACTAAATATTAATATTAACTGAATCTATTAGTTTTAGATATTTCTTTAAGTTATGTTACTCTTTGGTGCTTAAAATGATATAAGTCAAATAGTTTAGTGGTATATTAGTGTAATAGTTTAATGGAATTCAAATGTGTCTATATTTTAAGTATTAATTTAATAGGTTAATTTCTGGGCATTTTATTAATAGCATATGTTGTATATATCATTTTTATGGGTAATGTGTAAAAAAACAACTACATTTTTCAAAGGTGAATGATTAATCTACTGTATACATTTTTTAATAAAGAATGTCATGCAGACTTCACTCTAGTGACATATGCAGGACTTCTCCAACCACTTAGTCTGTTTAAATTCCACCTCTTACTTGACTGCAAGCACAGACCTGCATCCATTAATTCAACAACCAACAGATAAAAGTCCTTTTTTTTGTCTGTTTCACTTCGTTGTGTCATAATATAGAAGAAAAGATCTACCCATACTCTGCCAATTTAACTACACAACTTTAACTACAGCTGTATACGTTCCATTTGAATTTTACTTTAGATTGATATTCATAATTTGAATTGGAAATGAAAAGGTCTTTTCAATTCTGTATGGCACACAACACTGGTGTCTTGTCATCCTCTTCAGTGACTAATAACCGGTTGTTCTTTTAGCTCATATTTCAGAACATCCAAATCAGCAGCCCAGTCATAAGATCCAGATCACAATGGGCTCCACAGAGGCACGGCTCGACTACATGGGCTCCAGCATATTGATGGGCATCTTCAGTAACGCTGACCTGCAACTCCAGGATGAGTGGAAGGTGAACCTCTGCACAGCCGAAGCCAGTCTTTCTGAAAAAAGGTAAGAACTGCCAGTCATATCAGCATAGATTATGTAAAAGACGACCACAACTGTAACAAAATTTCCCTGATGTGCATCTCCACCAGTGAGATCTTTGTACACGGAGACCTGCAGTGGGACATATTCCAGGTGATCATCTCCCGCTCCACAACTCCTGACCTGATAAAGATTGGCATGAAGTTGCAGGAGTTCTTCACAATGCAGTTTGACACCAGCAAGCGAGCCCTGTCCACCTGGGGCCCAGTACCATACATGCCTCCTAAAACCCCGGTCATCAACGCAGACAAGGGAGCGGCTGAACTCTGTTAGTGTGCTTGCGAATATTCTAGATTTAACAGAAAAATGACAATAAAGACTAACATAAATGCCTGTTTTTTTTAGATATGGATGCAGCTCATCACAGGCATTGGCCCAATGTGTTGAAGATGGTGGCAGGATGTCACATTTCCCTCTTCCAGATGCCTCTTCCAGAGGATGCTGTGCAGCTGGGTGGCTCCATGAGTCTTCATGGCAATCACATGACTTTAGCTTGTTTCCACGGGCCCAACTTCCGTTCCAAGTCTTGGGTGCTTTTCCATTTGGAAGAGCCTAACATCGCCTTCTGGACTGAAGCACAGAAGATCTGGGAGGATGGTACAGACATAGTGCTAACTTTACATCCGTCCATTCAACCAAGGGAGCTTTCATGAATTGAGACTTACAGGCTGTGTTGTTTTTCTAGGCTCCAGCGATGACTCTACATACATCGTTCAAACCCTCGACTTTCACCTTGGGCATAATACAATGGTAACCAAGCCTTGCGGTGCTCTGGAGAGCCCAATGGCAACCATCACTAAGGTTACCCGCCGCCGCCATGAAAACCCCCCGCATGGGGTGGCTACAGTCAAAGAATGGTTCAACTATGTCACTGCCATGAGAAACGAAGGTAAACATTGCACACACATAGAGTTGCCTTGCTGTCTTTCACACAGTAGGCATCCATCATCTAAAGCATGAAATATAATCTCAGAAGTTACAGAGAAAATCTGTAAATAAGCAGTGCTTCTCGTGAAGGGGTGTTATAGTTAGCATTGATCATGAAATGACATGAGGTTAACACTACACATATCTTATTACAGTAAATAATATTGTGTCTGACTGACACTCCATCATAAAATAAAGTGGTAAAAAAAAAAAAAAAAAAAAAAAAGACAGCACGTTGTGCTGCTACTTCTGCCACACAAAAGCATGCAATGGAAAATGACAAATGAAAGCAAGACACTCGACCCATAACCATAAAGTTTGCTTGCCAGTTGACTTTGATTCTTTAGAAAAGACAAGCTGTAGACTCCCTAGTCTGCATAAAGTGCCAATCAGCAGTAAGTTCATGTTGTATGTTTTTGTCTCCCTGCACTCATATTGTGAGTGTCAATCTTTTTTCTTTAGGTAAACACGAATTTGACAGCATTTCCTGAGATGTCGCAGTATTATCATGGTTTCATCTTCAGAAAAGTTTTCATGGCATTTTAGGATGAAAAAAAAACTACTTAATTAGACATCTGATTTGTTTACGGGATAACCACTGTATTTCTGTTAAATAAGCACCATTTACTGTCAGAGAGTGATTTAAGTGTGTTTTTTTTTATATATATATATATATATATATGTATATAATTTATTAGATTGAAATGTGAGGTTCATCATTTTATAAAACTTGTGCAAAACCTATACATGTGAAACAATCCCAATGAATCTGTTTGTACAAGACTGTGATATCTGAACAATTAAATTGTAATATCACAATTCACCTAAATTATTGAAACTTTTTCAGGTATGTTATCTGAATGATCCCTTTACGGGAGACATTCTAAATCCATTTTCAAGGATTATTAGATTTGAATCATTTGTATTTATACTTTTCAAAGTGAATATATTTGCTGTCAATGTATGATTTTTTTTCCACGTAGCTCTTTGCAGTGCATTATAAGATTGCCCTCTCCACAAAATGCATACAGTATAATGCTTTAGATTTTAGATTTAAAATTTTCTTTTTCTAGAGTTAGGTGAGCCTTAAAAGACCGTTTACACAGGCAGCTCACTAGGTTCACCGTCACCTGTTTACGATTACAAAATTTTCTGTTCTTTTCCATGAAATACATTTTTTTTTTTCCTACGTGTCAGAGCTGAACTTGTTGCGTAACGTGGATGCAAACAACTCCGAGAGCGGCGCAGCTGCGAAGAGCTCCAGCCTCCTGAGCGGCTTCAGGGGCGCCTCCAGCTACAACCACGAAACAGAGACCATCTTTGCCCTTCCCAAAATGCAGCTCCAGTTCAAATCCATCCACGTACAAGACCCCGAGGAACCTTCTCTCAGTGGTACGGACTCATAAACTGCCCCAGTTTACTATTCTAGCAGTCTCCGGCAGCTAAGCTTGTATGCGTGCGGGACCCTCGCTGACTCTAAGCTGTGTTGCAGATGCCGGCAGTAAGCCCAAAGTGGAGTGCAGTGTGGTGACCGAGTTCACCGATCACATCTGCGTCACCATGGACGCGGAGCTCATCATGTTCCTGCATGACCTGGTCTCGGCATACCTGAAAGAAAAAGAGAAAGGTGAGCTAATGAAGTCAAGGGTCGTCCTGTTTCCTTTCTTCGCACGTGTCCTGTCACTGTAGTGAATCGTGTCGCTTGTGTTGCAGCTCTCTTCGCCCCGCGTATGTTTGCGTCTCGACCCGGTCAGAAGAGCCCCACGGCGCAGCAGGATGAGGCCTCGTCAGAGAAGAAGGACAAGGAAGAGGGAGTGAACTACACTACGGTGGACTGGAGAGAGTTCCTCTGTAACACGTGGCATCTGGAGCCCACGCTACGGTAACACTGCACGACCTCTGACCCTTCTGACCTCTCAGTTCAGTTACATCTACGCTGGTGATTTTTAATGTTGTTTTTATTGAGTCTGTGGCGCTCAACAAGGCTGTATTTATTTGATCAGAAATACAGAAAAGCTGTAATATTGTAAAATTGAGCAATTTCTAATATTGGTTTCCTATTTTAATATACTTTAACGCTGAATTTTCATCAGCCATTGCTTCAGTCTTTAGTGTCATATGATCCTTCAGAATAGTTCTAATATGAAGATTTATTATCAGTGTTGCAACTGTTGCGCTGCTTAATATTTTTTGGAAACCTGCAATACCATTTTCTCCGATTCTTTGATGAATACAAATAGGAGTATTTCGAATATAAGGTTTTACTATCACTTTTCATTCATTTAACACAGCATTGCTGAATAAAAGTATTAACAGAAAATTGAAAAAAAGTCTGCGGAAATAGTCTCGGGGGCAATGTGTCAACCACCCCTCTCCCACTTCACTTCCTGTCTAAAATACTGTCCTGTCCTAATAAAGAAAATTACTGGCCCCAGATTTTTAAACAGTAGTGGATATTGTAAAACATATTTTGAATAAATGTGGTCCTTTGTATTTATTAAAGAGTCCTAAAAGAAGTATCACAGGTCAGCAAAAAATATTAACCGTTTCCAACATTAATAATAAATCAGCATATTAGAATGATTTCTGAAGGATCACGAGACACTGAAGACCAGAGTAATGTTGCTGAAAATTCAGCTATGCTTCACAGGAATAAAATATATTTTTGAACATATATTCAAAATTAACATTTTTATTTCAAATTGCAGTAATATTTCACTATCTATATTTTTATTTATTATTTATAATTTTTTCCCCTGTATTTTGGATCAAATAGATATAGCCTTCTAACATCAGACGTCTTTAAAAAGAAATCGTACAGATCCCCTACTTTTGAACAGCAGTGTAGGTGTTAACAGAAGCAGTTGCTAGATATGCCTCGCTATGCCTCGCTAATGCTAGGAAGTGGTTAAGAACAACGTGCACAACACAGACGTTTCATGAATTTGACCCGATGCGTTTCAGGTTGATCTCGTGGACGGGCCGTAAGATCGATCCGGTGGGGGTGGACTACATCTTGCAGAAACTGGGGTTCCACCATGCCAGGACTACAATTCCCAAATGGCTTCAGAGGGGAGTGATGGACCCTCTGGATAAAGTTCTGTCCGTTCTCATTAAGAAACTCGGTATGGCGCTGCAGGACGAGAAAGAGAAGAAAGGTCAAAGAGACAAAGACGAGCATTAACTCGAAACACTTTTAATGTATTAATACATTTCCGCTACCTGGAGCCATCCTTGTGAATTTCCTTCTTTTTTTTTTACCTTGTCTGAAACCACTGGATTTATTGCAAACTACTGTTCAGCACACACACACAAACGAATTACAGTCATTGCTATACTGTGTGGACATTCATGTTTGCCTTGGTTCATATGGCCATAGCTCTTGGACGACTGAAAGTTTTTTTTTTTTTGTTTTAATTCTCAGATCACATAGACGTCGAATAGCTGCTGCTGAATGCCATTTGGACTTTTAACATGAATTAAATGCACTTACACGTCACTGGCACTAACAAATGAGCAGTGATCTTAAGCTACAGTATGCAGGTGTGCTCTTGAAATTGGTTTACATGAGTTCAGAGGAGCGGTAAGCGTCCTGTGTTCTTTCTCCGAGGTGATATACTGCTGACTATTGCCAATCAGACTTTTTAAATAGTTTTCTTTTACCATTTTAAGAGCAAACGATATACAGGGAAGCCCCGACTGGGTGGTAAAGTGTTCTTTCAGCCAGCAGAGGAAGTATGAACATCCCTAAGCCTAATTTATTCCTTTTGAGAGTGACCAAATTTCTGATGCCTGTTAACGACACATTTTGAGGGATGATATAGTTGAAACGCCTCAGATGTTCCTGTGAATAAATCAGAACCTCAGATCGTGCTGTGTAATGTGAATTGGCCTGTAAAGCAAGGCTCTAACTTAAATATACAAACAAAATGTAAATATCTTAAATGCAGAAGCTGTTACCCATGTTAGGCCTGTGGTGATAGTTTTTTTTTCCTTTTATTTTTATTTTTTTTGCTTTTTCATAATGTGCAATAGACCATTGTGTATATACAGAGGTAAATATGTTCAATGTGCTGATTTCTTAACTGAATAAAATCATTACTACTAAAATGAATATATGCGGGGGACTTTTTGTTGCTCCTAATTACGTTTCACATAAATGGTCACACTTTATATTAGGTGGCCTTAACTACCTATTAATTTAAATGCAAGTACATAATAGTTAATGCTACCTAATATAAACTGGGACCGAAAATATGAATATGTTTGGTCCATTGATCGCTGTGGAAATGGAAGATTGCCTCACAGAGTGCAATAGTCTGCTGCATACGGCTCACAAATAGCAAACAATACGGCAAGTAACATGCTACGATTTGATTTTTTTTTTTTTTTTTTTAAACAGCCGAGTTGTGAAGTACAACTACTTCTGGTTCTGTAGTTTCCGTTCAATGGATGATTTCTTGGGAGATTGATAGCGACTGGAGGCATTTACACGCCGATCGTCAACTGTAAACTCAATTGAAATGTTTTATACCTCATCACTTGTTACATTAAAAGCTGCAGTGCTAAAGATTCCCCTCTAATGGTTGAGGCGTAAAAGGGAAAATTACTCGCTGAGGAAATACATGATGTAGTATGAAAAGGATGGCACCAAAATGACTATCCAGAAATAGATGCTTTTTTTGTAGCAGCACTTGATATCCCATTTAATGGTTACTAGATATCTTACCTGTGGGCAAGTAAAATGCCTGAACTGATTATAAATACAGTGAAGTAGGATATTGCGATATGTCTCGTAAACTGGCTTTTCCCACAAAATTCAACCAGGGGACTTATTGTAAATTGTGGCGCAAGCAATATAAAATTTTTTGGAGACAGATTTAAAAAAAAAAATGCTTGTTACTAAAAAAAAAAAAAAAAAAAAAAAAAAAGTGTGAAAGTTTTTCCATTCAGTTTCTTTACAATCTACCCTTTCAAGTTTCATGCGTGATTTTAGTAAAAGCGTCAACTGAAATACATTTTCAGCTTCACAAATCCAACAAAAAAAAGACTAAAAGCAAACAAACAAAACGTCACATAACTGCTTTAAAAAGCTTTATTTCTTGTAAGTAACACAAGAAGCCCATCATGATTTGCCTTAAAACTCTGAATAGGTAGATTTAACATCCTAACATTCTGGTTAACTCAAAAATGAGCTACAAAAATGAACCAAGCTATTACCAAAAAAAAAAAAAACAAACAAAAAAAAAAAAAATGTGCTGCTCTATAGTTAAATGAACTGACTCTAAAATTGTAATTCAAGGGCTACCCATAGTGTCTTATTTAAAGATACCACTTGTTAAAAACAAAAACAAGACTCCTGGCACCTGTTACTAACAATAAATCCAGTATTATTATAATTTTGGTCTTTCATATACATTTCCATATACATAACTACTGTAAAAAAAAAAAAAAAAAAAAAAAAATCTATGTCGAGATTTTTAAAGATGTAAAACGATTTCAAGTTTGGCGTCTGTAATGCTGTTTATGAGGTGTTCGGTCTGTCGGCTCTGTCGTCTATTCGTCAGTGCATGCACACACACTCACACACACACACACACGCACACACACACACACACACACACACACACGAGTGGAATCTGAGGAGGCAGAGTGAGTGGAGGGGACCTGATTCAGCAGCTCAGACGAGCTCTACAGTGTTAACACGCTTCCCTGATCAGACACGTACAGTGCTTTCAGCTTGGCAGAACAGTCACGCGACGTCAATATCACTCAATCATTTGGGGCAGGAGCTGAGGAAGGGGAGGGCGGGATTAGTGAGAGGAGAGGCAGGTTCCATAGTTCGCAATCCCACTACACCTCTGCTGTCTTTCTGGACCTCTTCTTGAGAGGCTCTTTGCTGGCGGCTGTGGCCGTCCCTCTGCGCTTGTACTTGCGTGGTTTGGTGGATGAGGGCACTTCAGCGCTGTGCTCCACCGGGGTCTCCGTCTGAGGGCGGATATCAGAGTCTTCGTGTTCCTGGCAGCAGAGCTGGCCCGTGAGCGGGTGCGACCGCAGCGCCCCCTCCTGGTGAGTCTTGCAAAAAGAGTTAGGGCAGAGCTGGCAGAAAGCATCCGAGTTCTTTCCACACACGTCACAGTGATGCCAGGGACAGTCCCAGCGACCTGCAACACAACACGGAGCAATATATAGATTTTGACCCGTACAAATGTATTGTTGGCTATTGCTACCAATACACCCGTGCTACTCATACGCTCCAGGGTCACATATATGTTCTACTCATAAATGACGCCATAATAGAGGAATGGTTACCAAATGGTCTCTTGGTACGGTCCAGACAGGAGAGGTGATAGGCTTTGGTGCAGCCCTTCTTATCACACAGAACCAGCTCTCCTCCGTCACCGCAGCGGAAACACTCGTCCTCAGACTTCTTGCCTTCATTCCGGGATTTCCTTCTCTTGGGCTTTTTCTTTTGATGCTTGGCTTTGGGCTCAGAGGAATGACCATTCTGAAGTTGGGTGAAGAGATCAAGGTGTTTTGATTGACATTATCATCCGGTTCTTATAGTCGAGAAGTGACAAGTAGATATGTAGGTTTTTGTTTATTCAAATCAGGTATGATAGGGACAAGCTTAACGTTAAGGTAAAGGGCAGGCCTGAAATTAAAGGACACCACCACCAAAGCAGAACAGCAGTAATGACAGAGGCCGCCGAAAGGTTTTACAGTCACTCACCTTGGGTCGGTCTCCTAGGAAACCACTGCAGTTGGGCGCTCCACAGCGACACACAGTCTTTTCATTCCCCAGACAGTCCAGGTTATAGTTAAAAGTCAGCTCTGTGCCTGAACACATTGTCACGGGGGGAAAAAACTGATTTGGCAACTAATAGAAGGCAATATAAATAAATATTTGATAAAGCACATAAAATCAGGCTGGGGTGACAGAAAATTACTAATAAATAATGCATTTATAAAATAATAATAAGTGTATTAAATATATATTTACTTAAATTACTTAGCTGAACAGATTCTAAATGTTTAATATAAACAAATACACCACCACTCTAGTTTAAAATATATTTGTAAAAAGCACACACAAAAATAACTTCAGAAAGGAGAGAAAGAAGAAGAAGAAAAAAAAAAAAAGCGCTAGGATGACAGCTGAGAAATATAGCTTAAAAAATAAAACAAAAGAAAATCACTGGGTATTTTATGCAATTTCAGAGGAACAATTATTTTAACAAACGTTGCAAAACAGATTCTAAATGATTAACACAAGAAGTAAAATAGAGTACGTAGTTAGGGAGGGCAAAGGTTAATATCAACCAGTCTTGCACAAAAAGCCATCAAATGTCTCTATTTTCAGAGCATGAGCTCACCAGAAGGGATGTCACAGACAGCAAACAGGCCAACGCGTGTGTCTCCATTAACGGTCCATTTTTGAGTCTCACAGTTGGGCTGGCAGCTATGGTTCATGAAGCGAGAGTAGTTCCCTTTGGGTCCAGCATCTATGATCCGATCCTACACACACACACAGAATATTACACATGGTGAAGGAAGAAATGGTCATAAACCATTAAGCTGTCACAGGCTGTTTTCTATGGGAGGAGCTGTAGTGTTGTGTCCTGTAATGCCACATAAAAGCTGCTCTGTGCCATTCCCAATACAACACTGTTTCTTCTGGCTCTGCTGCATCAGGTCTAAACATGCCATCGTCAGACATGAACCCAGCACAGGAGGAGCGCTCAGTGCTTGGAAGCACATAGAGCCTTCATTTACCTTGTCAATAGTGAGCATGTAGAAATGTGTGATGTTGTTCTCCTGAGCGTATTTGATTCTGGCTCTGCACTCCTCCTCGTCTATCAGTTCACCCACGTATTCATTCACAAACTCTCCCTGAGTAACACACAAAAGAGCCCATCAGCAATCACGTACAGTAAATCTCATCTGTTAAAATGTTCGAAAGCCAGCACACTTACTTTCTTGATGTCTCGCAGTGACACCAGGCCCCAGCCTTTGCCTGCGGTGCGGATGATCTTGGTCTCGGGGTAGAGGCGTTTGGTGAAGTCTTGGTTTTGGCAGCGGTCTGCAGCAGGGCACACTTGAGGATGGCACTCGTACAACAGCATGCGGTTTAGACACTCGGACTCAAAGCTGCAGGGGCGCTCGTCTGACGGCTTACAGTTACACTTCGGGATCTCAGAGACGTCCGCGGTGTAGACCTGTACTCGCCCACAAGGCTTATTCACCTAATGAAAAATACTATTTTTAACACTTTATTCTACAATTACACCTTTTAGGTAGACTTAGTACATATTACTAGAATATTAGCCATTTATTAGTGCTAATTAAGCACATGTTAATGTCTTCTACATCCCTAATCCTACCTAATACCTAAACTTAACAACTACCTAACTATAAATAAGCTGTACATTTATAGAGGCAAAATTAATAGCTAACAAGTCTTACCTACTCTTTAGTGTTACAAAACACACTTTCAAACTCAATGGTATTTGCAGCTTATGAGAACCTTGTATAAATACCTTGATGTATTTGTATGGAGGAGGTTTTTTGTTGTTCTCTTGAGCTTCTTTGGCCTCCCTCTCCATTTCGATCTCCTTAAAACGAGCTTCAGCCTCCAGCAGGGCTGTACGTATAAATACAGAGGGTTTGTTCCACAAATGCACTGATAATATTGATATGCAAATAAGAAATAAAGTTGTTGTTTTTTTTACCATTTTTAAAGACCTTTCCAATGCCAGTATGCTGATATTTGCTTCCTCTGTCTCCCTCCATGTACGGAAAGACTCTGCCCTGGTGTGTCCAGAAATAGTCTTTAGAGCCAAAGAAGAACACCGGGAACTCTCCGATCTCATGACGCAGGTGTTGGATGTTGGTCGGGATGTTTTTAGGGTGACGGATCTCTGCAGGCCACCATCTAGAATTTCAAATGAGGTTAAAGTTTAGGACAAGAAAATCACCTTTGCAATAATGTAGTTTGTAGATTGACAATACCTTGTAATGTCTGTATTGGTTGACAAGGACAACTGATATTTGGCATTCTATGTTTGTCTACTGTGCACAAGTGTTGATAGCGGGACCTTTATTTTGACAGCCTTCGAACAAAGATGTACTGGAGCTACCATCTCCATCTTTAAAGGTGCTGTATGTAGGATTTTAACTCTACTAAAGCATAAAAATATCAAAATATTTTTGCTGATATTTAAGAAGCATGATAAGTTAACATATTTATCTGTCTTATCCAAGCTTGGTAATGCTTATGGATAGTGAACAAGCTGTGAATGAGTACTGCCTAACCCCCCAAAGGCATATATCACATGTCCTCTGAAGCAGATCGATGAGTTCCAGCTTCTTAGCTGACTTAGGATTCAAGTCAATTTTGGGTGACCTATTCCTTTAAATGTCATTCCTTAGCCCTAGAAACCACTAAATAAACTATAGCTAATTAAAAACCCACCGTGAGCAGAGGTTTTTGTGTACTAAATAAAGCTAAAGGTGTGTGGTGCTGATGGAGACTGACCTGTAGTTTCCAAGTTTGACCCAGATGACATCTCTGTATTTAGGCTTCTTCCCTGAGCGGCAGTCGTTACAGAACCAGCTGCCATCGGGCATAGCGATGTTCAGACAGTCGGGGTGAAACGCAGCTGGACATGACTCACAGCACAGCAGACGGCCACCTTCAACACACACATTTATACATTAATATTGTGACCAAGTCAAGTATTCTCCGATACTGTCATGAGGTTCTAGGGTTGTTTCCATCCACTGCAATGTTTAATTTTGGATGCCCCTCATTAATAAACAAAGGAATAAAACAGAGGTTGTGTTGAGTAGTAAGAGTGGAAGTCACACCCTTCGAGCAGATGAAGCACCAGCTGACGTTGACGTGAGAGTGGTGACTGTAGCCTTTCTTAGGCCTGAAGTGGTTCGTGCATACAATGGCAGAGGAAGTGATCGTCTCACTCCCTGCAGCAACACAAAGGTCTCCAACATGATAAGCCACGGGACAGTGCAAACAACGCATCATCTTTCCTGCAAGGGGACAATAGGAAATCTGCTTTATCTAGTTATAAGTAATAAAAAAAAAAAAATCTTAAATTTAATAATTTTCAGGTGATACAGCTCCGATTTACATTTTAGTCTGGCTTAAGCCTTGTTTGTGAAACTGGAGAATAGAGTTTAATCAAATTGTGCTTGGAGTATAAATTACATCTGATTAAAAAAAAAAAAAAAAAAAAAAAAAAAACAACAACAAACAAATCATTTGTTCATTTAGACAATTAAAGATGAGACATAACCAGTTAAAACAAAAAAAAATCATCAAAAAGATTATGGTCTTTAAAAAAAAGCCAGAAACTCACCATATCAACAAACAAACCAAACAAGATGCATAGACAAAAAAAAAAAAAATCTTTCCCAAAAATTTAATTACTTTAGGAGAAAAAAAAAAAGATGCAAGATGAATCACATTTCTTACATGTTATTTTTGGTAAAGTGTGTAGACTTTTTAAATTAGTCTAACAAATATTGGTTATTGAGTTGTTGCGGAATAAACACCACAAACTTTGTTATGTACATGTTTAACAGCAAAATTATAATCAAAGTACCTTTGGTGGCCTTGCCAGCACCACGGCCGCTGTAGTGGCAGCTGAGGCAGGTGTGCAGGGGGCAGCGGAAGCCACGGTTCTCAAACACCGTCAGAGCGCTCAACCGCACACATGCCTCGTGGTAGAAACGCCCACAGTGGAGCACACAACAACGCCGGACCTCTCCTTCAGACTTCTTACAGGTAAAACACACATGCACCCCTAAAAAACATTTTTTAAAAAATGATTGCTCTCAGTATTTAGAATGCCGTTTTTTCCCCTTCACATTAGCCTGCGTGTCTCACCTGATCTGCAAGAGGAGCAGAGCACCTTTTCTACTGACTGATCCAGCCCAATACAGTGCAGGTGATATGAGGCACAGCACTGTCCTTCACACACGACCAGATCCTCCCCGGTCTGCTCGCACACCTGTGGAACAGCAACACAACCTAAGAGCTATACACAATTACACAAATACACAACACCTGTCAACCAGATGTGTATAAATTATGGTTGTATGAGAATATTAATAAATATAGTATAATCAAATACGGCTAATGTTTTTTCACAGATAGCGTGCTAAACATGTTACCTTATTTCTAAATGGTCTAACAAACAAAGCATTCAACATTGCAAGCAAAGGCAGAGTGCACGTAACTTTTCTAACATTTTAAAACTTCTTTGATTCGACCCACTTTATCTTCCTGATTTGTTTCTAATAAAATGACGTAAATTGTTTCTATTCATCGTTTGGGATAAGCTATGTGACCATCACGTGTACTTCTGATTAAAACAGACCTTGCTTTCATCACATTATTACTGTTATTACATACATCCTCTTTATATTTAGTTTTGATTTGAGTGTGCAGAGCCCACACTGAACAAACTAACCAGCAAAAAGGCTAGCATCATTGCCTTTTTAAAATGTATGTATTGACTTAACACCAAAAAACAGGTACTTCTGATAACTCTACAACGAGAATTGACTCACCAGACACACACTTTCTTTCTTGGCACCAGCAGTTCGTTCTGTCTTCTTTGAGGGATGCGATTCGTCTGTACTGTCACTGGGAGAATCAGGTCTCTGCTCACAGAGCAAACTCTGAAATAAGCATCCAGAATATATTTACTAACAAGGCATCTTGAAAGAAAAAGTGACAGAAACCATTTACCTGTGCAAACAAAGTCAATTATTCATGACATGATGCATGCAAGGATGCACGTTACATTTCAAACCCCGGTTTATAAATGTCTTTTGAAATGATTGAAAAACAATCAAAATAAACATACCTCTGGCTCAGGAGACGATGATGGGCGGTGCTTTTTGGATGAGACAGGAAAAGATTGTCTGCCTGACTCCTGTTTCCTTTTCCTGACACGCTTGACTTTAGCAGGAGACTGCTCCCCTGAGAAACCATGATCATTTTAAAAACAGATAAACTCAAGGTGGAAAAAAAAAAGACAAGATTGTGCCTTTTTTGTAGTTCAAAACAATTTGCACATTTACTTGGAGCTTTTTTAGTTTGTTTCGTTTTGTCATCCCTGTCTGCTTTCTGCCTCCTGCCCCTGGGTTTACCAACAGCAGCCTCATCTGATGGTGCATTCTGACAGAAAAGAAAGGAATGGAAAAACATGAACGTAATAGCTAAATTATTCATTCATTTTAAAATTTTATTCCAATTTATTTAACATTATTTAACTCATAATAAAATATCTACACACATCATACCTTTTGGCCTTTCTGCTTTTTAAACTCTTTTTCAAGCTTGGTTTTCTTTTTAGGCTGCAGGGCCACATCATCCTTAGATTCTCGTAAGCGTTTGCAGCCTATTTTCTTTCCTGTAGGAAGCAGTCACAATGCATGCTTGGTGAATTCTTTGTGAAGTTTGAACCATATTTCCATAAACAACTCAAATGTTGCTAATAATGAAACCTCCCAAACACCTTTAGAAACATCTTCCTCCAAGACTTTTGGGCTTGGTGCTAATAACTTTATATCTGATAAAAGAAAACACAGAAAAAAAATATATTATTATAGATATTACAGATAGTTAGGCAACTGTTTGCAATTTGCAGTTTAGAAATGTTACATTAATGTCTCACCTGAAAATCCAGGATTACTGGACACTGTGCCTAAAGTGTTAGAGATACTGACACCAGCTTTTACTTTCCTCTTCTTTACTGAATTTGGTGCAGCAGGAAACTTCTGTCTGAGCTGTCTTGGTTTCTTCTGAGGAGCTTTTGGCTGAAGGTCTAGATCAATACAGAGCAGGTCCTTCTAATATGCAAAGATAAAATAAAAAAGCAAGTGAGAGTACCATGAAATACAACAGAAAAAAAAAACAATCATTACCCAGAGACACAAAACACACCTTTTTCCGGTAGGCCCGTTTGCCAGACTTTGTCTTTATTTTACTCTGGTGTTCTGATGCAGTGCAGTGAATCTACAATGCCAAAAGATTTGAAAGATAACATCTTTAGCCTAAAATTTAAATACTAATTCTACACAGATGTAAACAATCCAATCTTATGAACTGCTACCTGAACAGTAGACCCAGGGACATCTTTTACAGAGGAAGCTTCGGTCTTCTTCCACTTCAGTATTTTGCCGTGCTGCTCCCTTTTCACTGAGGTTTTAGGTGCTTTTTTGGGGAGGGTGTTTTTCTCTGTTGAAGTGCTGCTGTCTGTGGGGTGGGAGAAGAGGTCTGGGACGATGGTAGTTGTTGTGGAGTTGGGGCTTGAATGAGTAGAGTCAGGAGGAGTCAGGCTAACAAGTTCCTGAGACTCCCTCCGATCTTGGTCTTGCTGTGGTCCCTGTTTGCTCTGTGCTTGAAGCTCTTGTAGCATGCGAGGACTGAACTGGGCTTTCCCATTTTCATAAACAAAGCTGAATTTGGCCAATCGCTCCTCTATTAGTAAACCCAACGCTTCTGTAGCCTGTGAAACACCTGTCTCCCATTGTTCCCGATACTTACGAGGAATTGCCCGCTGTAGAGAGCACATCAACAATATCTGAGACAAAGGAAACTCATGATAATAAAACAAATATATAGTCAGAATATTAGTGAAAAATGCACAAAATATTTACTGTACCTTCCGTCCACTAATATCAATGGGTAGTTTGTTGCTCCGGCTAAGTGACTGGTATTGGTGTTTTCCTGAGAAGGTGACCATGCTCTTCTCAAAAACATATCCTCTCTCTGGAGCATTTCCGAAATACTGTACATGGTACAATAATCCTGTGCGGCTATTCACTGCCAAAACCAGAAAATAATAATACAAATTAATTTTAAAAAATGATGAAGTCGAATTCTTACAGGTGCTACCTTTCTCATGCTGCCTTGTTGACAGCTGGAAACCAGTACTTCTCGGTTTGTTAGCTCAAGGTCACTCTTGTGCAAACAGTTTCCCCAGGATCTGTGCCCTCCCTTATCAGCGCTTTCAAACCATCCTTTTGGATCAAAATGTAAGTGTTGTTTCTGACAGTCACAACTCCTCTCTCGACTTTTCATCTATCTGCCTCACAAACAATCAGCCTCTTATTCATGGAGTCCCCAAGGCTGTTTTCAGCCCTTCCTCCGCTCTTCTTTTCAATATTTAAACGCATTCGGTACAAATTACTACACATTTATGCTTACAGTTATTATATTGATGATGCTGTTTTGAACAGAGTCCTTTCCAAATTCAGCCAAACCATTCAACATCTATGTGAAGCTGTCAGCCCATCATTTCAGTCCATGTTAACTACCTGGTCGAGACAGCATCCTAACTCAAAACAAACTGCCCACCCGTTTCACCTCTTATTTACTACAAAGCGCTTCTTGTAATCTTTAAATCCCTTAATGAGTCTCTGAGCTACTTTCCTTGATGTCCCCTGGACTCTGACTTCCCTTCATGGGTGGCAAGTGCCATGGCATCTGAACTCACTCTCAATTAAAAGCTTTATTAATTTATTTTTATTTATTTTTTTTTTTCAATCACTGTTTGCAGTTACAATTCTACTAATGTTACTGATCGATTTATCTGATATTCTTTGTTTTCCATGTCTAAAAATGAGGGGCAGCTAATGTTACATCATACTAGCATGCACTGCCACAAACTGTTAGAAATGGAGTAAGATGGTAATGATGCAAATCTGTTGTGGTTGACAATTTGGCTACGGAAAGCATTTAAAAGAACAATAAGTCCACTGATCTAGCACACCTTACCTTTTGACCTAAAGTGCATGTTAATCTCCGGGTCTGTAGTGATCATGCACGGCCACCAAGGGTATCCAGACACTTTGGCCCAGATAACATCGCCTACTGAGAACTGCACACAAGGTTCTGTCTCTATACCATTCACTTCCACATCATCCACACCCTGTGCAAAATCATTAACTTCGAAGTCAGACACAGGCCCCTACAAGGCAGAAATAAAGAACCGTAAGACTCAAAAAAAAAAAAAAAAAAAAACGTCTCTTACGCATGGGCTAAACATATTTTCCTTAAGACAAACACTTTTTTGCATTATGACAGTTAAAGAGTCATTAAGAGCCAACAAGCTATACCTGGGTTGGGATGGGATTTACACTAGCAGGTATCTCTCCGTCAGTCTGCTCGTCAGCGAGGAGAACACACGGCTCAGTGGTGAGGTCACTAGAATTTATGGCGGTGTGCATTAATGGGGACTGATCAGAACTCTCAGCAGGGCTCAAAATGGACTCTCTGCGATTTGGGGGAGTTCTCTTCCTCACAAGCCCCCCTTTCTTCTTCCGTCTTTCTCTCCTGGCAGTCGGAGAGGCAAGAAAATCTTCGGATAGTCTCAAAGGTGCATTTGTCTCCTCGGTTCCCTCCTCTGCATAATCCGCCCCGTATCGGTTGGTCTTCCCACCTAAATTTACCACACATTTGGTTATTTTAAAAGTGAGTTCTGGAGAAACACTGGACTTCCTCGGAGGGCTGGCATGCTGAGGAACAGGTTCCACACCTTTGAGAAGAGGCTGCGCAGCCGTGGCAGCACAGAGCTTTGGGATTTTGTCTTGATCGCCATTTAACAAGCGGGAAGTCAGGTCCTTTAGCCGCTCATGGGTGTGGTTATGACCGTGACTGCCAATCATCTGCAAAACACTCTCTTGAGGTGTAGCGGCTTTATCCATGAGCATGGTATGGTCAGTGCTCCCATCACCCCGACCCTTTCGTCCACCAGGTGAGTCAGACAGCTGTTTCATGGTGGTAGGACTCCTGGGCTCTGGCATTTCAGGCAGTGATGTCCCCTTACTATCTGTCATTACTAAACAGGGGCCTGAAGAAAAAAAAAAACAAAAAAAAAAACAACAACAACAGATGCTTACAAAATCAACTTGTACAATCGGTCCTCAAATTTTATACCAAAAAAGCACATTAATAAAGTATGCACACGTAAACTAAAGTAAAATCATTTATAATCAGCATTTGAAGCCGATCAAAAATTCTAATCAAAGTTGTCCTGAAACCAAAATTATTCCTGCCCTAAGACAGCTGATAAACGTCTTTGGGATCCACTTTAAACTGTCAACATATGCGTGTGTATTTATGTTTTATTCGTTTTTAACAGGAGCATTTTGCATTTACTTTTAAATTAAAAATACAAAACGTAAAGAGATTACGAGAACGAACGTGCCCGAAGTTTATCGTAAATGCGTAATAATTGTTCTGCACCTGCAAGCAGCAGGTCCTAAGAGTCACAAATAACCGGTAGTAACAGTTCGCGTGGGACACTGTGGTTGGGCGAAAGAATTGAGCAGATCGTGTCGAGGATGGAGTTTGAGAACTGGAATGGTTTGGTCCCACATTAAAATGGCTTCCGTGGAGGATTCGCAGTGCGCGAGTGGGTGGCCAGCCGCTTTGATTCAGTTCAATGCACAAACCCCGACGCCACCTCCTCAAATGAATCCCGAAACAAAACCCACGGATACAAACCCAACCATTCGATACAAAACGAGCGCTGCGAGCTTTCTATCCACAAAATGAAAAAAAACCCGCAACGCTTTTGAATTATAACGCGCACAATGGCAATAAATGAATCATATCTGAAAAAGTGCATAAAACAAAGCGCAAGCGAAACTTTATGTAAAACAATGGCTGCTCAAATGCAAATGTCCGTTCGCTGCTGAACAACAGGCAGTTATCGAGCTATTGTTATTCAGGATGAGCGGTCGGGATGCCTCGTTAACATCAATGAAGGAAGATTATGGATGAGTCAGTGATGGACTCTCCTAACCGTCCTTATAAGACCACTTTTACACCAAAATGAAACTAAAACACCTTCCGTGGGGATTGTGCTCTCGGTTAAAATGCATCAAGACTCCAGAGACCAGGCGGGTGAAAGGAATGCACGCAAAGTGGAGTAAAACACATCAAGCCATAGGTCCGTTGAAAGTAACAGTGTAGCGCTAATATGATGTTAGCAAAGAAATGAATCGCCAAAGCGCATAAAACACTTGTGCGGATCCAAACACTTCTACGCTATTAAACATGTAGTCTCTGAGAATTTGTCGGGGACTGTGACACACACTATAACCACATGGTACATTTTATTAACCCGGGAATAATTTATTCTTCAAACTGAAGCTGACAAACCTCGCGAACTACAGCTTAGCCAGCTAGCAAGTGAGGTACAGCTGCAGCTGCCTCAGTCAGTGACATACTACAAATCGACTCGTTTATCCGTGAAAGAAAACCTCCAATATCCCACCCCAGCGTGTAATAGATAGCAATCCCCCCAATTATGATGTGCCACTACTTATTCCTGTGGGAAAATAAACCTGTTTACAGCATCTCCATTACTCCCGACCTGTATTGAGAAGCTTGCGGGAAACTCTCTCATCCCAATCAGCGCCAAAAATACTCACATCCGATTGGCTGAGACGCGACGGCACAATTCAACCGGCCTTTTCAAATATCACTCTCTTCGCGGCCGACTCTCCGTCGAACATCTTCACTTATCCGCAGCGCACTCCGAACTTCGCCGCAGGCTCGTTGTTTAAGATGAGGCCATGAGATTCCGAGATTATCCGTTTTTGTTTTTATTTCGAAAAATGGCAAAGCGACACAGATCACCGCTCGATGAATTGAGCAGAGGAGGGCAATTCTCACCATGTGACGTCAGAGGCAGGAGGGAGGGAATTCGTTATCTTGTTGCCAGTTACGTGCATTAAATGCGGCCGGTGCTGAGTTTTATGCCACTGTATAAAAATAACGATGAGGGTTTGGGATTCTCTTACTTCCATTTTTGGTTGAACGTAAACCAATACAGAGATGTGTAATTTTCATTTTAAAAATATGTGTAAGTATTTCAGTCGATACGCTTTGAGCGCGTAGTCGATTTGCACTCAAGCTAGAGTGTCTGGCAACCTGAAAATAAGCGCGCCAGACCGTGTTGCCAAGTCAGCTTGTTACAAACGTGTTTGTTGATTTATTAAGGCGCTTACAGACATTGGTTGTGTTTTTGGTCTCTTTTCCAAAGTATTTACGTGCATGCACCGAAAATAGTTGCATTCACTGATTCATATGTTAAGTTGTATGTGAAACATTTCATTTTGAAACATAAGTATCTCAACTCCATTGCGGCGAATGCCATGTTTTATATAGATCATGCTACAATAAACAGACCAATGACGCACATAATTATCCACCCGGAAGGAATGAAACTAAGTTCGCTTATTTAGAAAGTTTAGTAAGACAAGTCACGTACGTTGAGCGCATTTTATGATACCAGTTTGCTAGCTTTTCTACGGAGATCTGGCAACATGGCCCACAAACCATTAAATGTTTCAAAAAGCAGTTTGTACACATTTCATTTCCGTTTCTACAAGAATATTTACCAATCGCTCAAAAAAAATGTGTAGTATTACATATTTTTAAAAAGCGTGCCTGTGCACATCATCATTGCAAGTAACATTTAGGATGTGTTTAAAGCTTCGTCGTGTCTAGCTTTTTTTTTCGGATATCCGAATAACAATCATGTGCTGCTGGTCAACTCGTTCAGATTCTCGTTTAAGACCGCTTCGTCCAGACTTTTCGTCCAGATTACGCTTCTTCTCGGTCAGTCCCGTTCCCTCCACGAGCAGCAGCTTCAGCGCGCCCCCTGGCGGACGAGCTCGGCCGACAGGAAGACGGAAGCAAATGCCGAACGCTTGCAAACTCATCGCCTCACCGAGAAGGGTACAAGGGCATGAGCCAAGAGCTCGGGACTATGACTTCTGTGGATAGTTCATAAACCGTCAGTGTATTACATCCCTGCGTCCACTCGGCGTTACCGAAATCGTACATTAACGTTTTTACGCCTTTCGTCCACGCAGACGGGAACAGAATGGCATCGATCTTGCTCACCAGATCCCGGACTCCTTTGCTGAAAACATCTAGGTCATTAAAGAACGAATTCAGAAAAGGTAACACAGTTCTTTGTCTTTCACAGGATACGGATTAGTATGTAATCAGTAACACGATCTGAACGGTTTAATATGTGTAACTCGCTCTGCCTTTGTGTATAAACGAACCGCGAGCCGCACGAACTGTCAGATGCGGCACATTGCACTGATAGTTAACGTCAGGCAGCTTTTTTTATATACAGCAAAACCGACAAGGCCTTAGGACTTCAATGTTCGTTTGCTGTGTTATTCAAACCGTACATTTTCAGACCCGTCACGTGTGTTTTAAATGTCTTATTAAAAGCCCACGACCTAGCCACTTAGCTCGCAAACCTGGCCCGCGAGATTATTGAAGGACCGGTGAAATGAGAGGCTTAGGTGATTAGCTAACAAGCTAACTGTACAGCCTCGCAGACTGAATTAGTCATAATCGCCGAGAACCATCCCGTTTAAACGTTTTCGTGTGTTAAATGTGTGAGGGATGCGTCCAGTACGCTGTGCAGATAATGGAGGCTCACTGTAACTCTCTGTGTGTGTGTGTGTGTGTGTGTGTGTGTGTGTGTGTGTGTGTGTGTGTGTGTGTGTCACACGTGCTTGTGCTTTTGTGTCATCGCGCTCTGTTACTGTAAGCCGGTTCTGGAAACTAGCAGTGCTGTAAAGTGAACTGTTGTGGGCCACTGGTGGGCTCGTCAGCTCATTGTTACGATCGACACGCGAGTCGTTTCCACACCTTTGAAGAAACCTTTGCGTTTGGTTTAATTCTGGAGGCGCGCTAGCTATGTTGTTAGCAGGTGTAGCCTTAGCCGGACAGACGCTCCTGTCCGAGAACGTCAGTGCAACAGACTCGTATCGAAACGACGTATCTTTTAATGTTTGAGAGTTTTATATAGTCCTAGTATAGGCGTAAGGCGGCTTTAATGCCGTTTTAGAGCGTCTTGTTTTGCTTAGGCTGCTCGCAGCCTTGTGTGTACTGGAGGTTATCTGAGGACAGGCTCCTCAGCTTTCTGTCGCCGACTGCCACGGCTGCTTCCTTATCATTGACCCGTCTCAGAAAAACACAATTCTTACGTTTTTATGCCGTCTTTTCGTGGTAGATTAACCTTGGCGACCTTTTTATGCGAATCAAATTTGATTTAGCCTTACAAAACGGGTTTATTTTACTCTAGTTTAATTCATGAACCTTGGTTATATTGTCACATCAGTAGGGACTCTCAGACTCATCATTGAAGACATTTGAACATGACTTAATCTTTCCATTTGTTTTTTTTTTTTTCATAAATGAAAAAATCCACATTTAAACGATATTTGGATTTTTTCGGATGTTGTTTTATATTTAAAAATTGTGCAAATATTTAGGGTTTTATTAAGCAGTTCATATAAAATGTCCAAGTACTTTCAAGTTAGATTTATGACAGACTTAAATGTACATGAAAACACATTCTCATGTTTATAAAACAGGAAAGCA
Source organism: Puntigrus tetrazona (assembly GCF_018831695.1). Classification (NCBI taxonomy): domain Eukaryota; kingdom Metazoa; phylum Chordata; class Actinopteri; order Cypriniformes; family Cyprinidae; genus Puntigrus; species Puntigrus tetrazona. The sequence goes on along the minus strand of NC_056711.1, from coordinate 5,792,490 downwards.
GTAGGGAGAGGCGTCAAGGCATGAAAAACATGAGTAAAGCTGCTTTTGCTATGCGGACCAGCATAATCATTTATTTTTTCAGGCTTGATGATCCATATGGAGTGAATTGCAATGTTTTCATTGTCTGTGTAGTTATCTATTTTCATCTAATTTTACTGATAAGACGTATATCATCATATAACCAATATTAATAATTAAACAATTTAGAAACGGTTTTCTTTAAGCAAAGAAAGGAAGTTACACAACACAAGTAAATAATGATAAAAACCACAAATGTCAGCCGTAGCAAGCGGCTGTGGCCTTATGTCTTGTCTGAATGAAATAAAACACGCTCTTTTGCCTACTTTGTCAACCACAGCATTGCTGCCACAATCTCTAATTGATTTCGAAATATGCTTGAAGTGCTTCCTGAGAAACCCCAGTAACTCCCATGTGTGGACTTTCTTTCTTGTAGCTAGTCTTAAGCGGTGTGGTCTGGCAAATGATTAACCGCAGCCCTGCTTGACAGCATATAAATTAGAGGTCCCATCTGAATATGCATTGTTAGGTATACAAATGCTACCATGCATAGCTTTCCTGACATGCAGTCTTTGGATTAGCAATAAGCATGACCATCAACAATGTAAATGATTATTCAGATGACAGAACAGTTGGGCTGTTGACATGCACTAAATATTCCAAGAAGAGTTTCCTGAAAGAGAAGTGTGCAGTAAAGTCTTAACCTACATTGTCACTTGCCAGAGATGGGGTTTTCTTATCGGGACACTAGCTCAATCCACAGGCTCCTTCCAAGCTGGTTAAATGTACCAGCACAGACTGTGACTTGGCACGGGCAACCAACATGAGAGAGAAGGCCACCTGATGGGTTCTGCCAATAACAGTCAGGGTTTGTGCGCTTCTGTTGACAAATGGCACCTGTTTTGGAAACATTTCTGTCTACATTTTGATTGGAGTTGACCGTAATATATGGAGATCGGGGAATCAATTGACTGAAACAACCATAACTGTATGTTACTTTACAAAGAGACACTGATATAAAGCACTTCTACATTAAGAGACCCTATATAAGACTTGACATAAATACAGTCTGTCTGTGGGACTTAGTAGACTTGGCTTCCTTTAGACTTGGTAGACTCTGGCTGTGTTATCTCACTCTCAGAGGAACTGCTACCTCTGATAAGACTGAATCAGACTAACATAGAGGTTTCTTAAGGGATAGACAGCTCCATAAGCCGTGCATGCACAGAAAAAGTCTGTAGTTACAATTATTTCATTTAGTGCTGTTGATCGATTAAAAAATAAATGTACTTATTAATTGCATTTTTTTTAATTGTGATTAATCCCACCTTACATTAACAATTTAAAATATACTTTTTATATTGCAAAAATTTCACATTCAATCTTCAAATTAATGTACAAAAATACATTTGTAATATTTGTTTAATGCCATATTTAAATGACATATAGCCAAGTAATTCTAATTTTGAAAAAAAAAAAAAAAACTGATTTAAAAAAAATAATGGTACAGGCCTGTAGTGAGTCAGCCAGCAAGCATGTAAAAAATGTAATTTTCGCATGGCACTTCCAGCAATGATTGAAAGTGCTAATGAAAGGTATTATGTCTTATTTAAATTGCTTTAGCAAACAGAGGCATGTTGTGAAAGTTTTACAGTGTTCAGGAAAGTTAGTTACTTGTAGTTGAAAGTATTTTAGCATTGTCAAAACTACCGTACATCCTATACATTTAAACCACCTGCTCCCAAACATTAGATTAAACAGTTAGTTAGAAGCAGCATGTGATTCTGTGGGCACACCTTCACATGACGGCTCTCTGTTCATTTCTCTCCAAGACACACCCTGAATCTGGTGCAGTTGTTCATTCCATCCTAAAGCAGAAAACCTTTCTGACCACAAAGCTGTTACTTATTTCCTCCACCCAAAGAAATCACGTTCTTTCAATTATATGTAGGCTGGGTTTTATTTCAGATTTTCAGTCCCTTGATCCAATTCTAGGTTCCTTATTGGCCTCTTTGGTTCCATGAGTTCTATTTTGACATCCATGGAACATTTCCATTTCACACACTTTCCTTTAGCGTATTAAAATTTATTTAAAAAATGTTCACAAAAAGTTTTGGGAGGGCTCAGAACGGTTCTTCTATTTGCATTTGCCATAAAATATTATTAGTAAGCGGGCATCCTGTTTTCTTTATTCAGAGAGCTTTGTATTCTATACGCTAAATCAAGGAGATGTACAAGAGGATAGAGATCTTGGGCCATCTGCCAGCCATAGACTGACCTTGAGAAGCGAGGCCAGACATCCTATAGAGCTAAATATAGAGAACGAAAGTAGAAAGCATTTATCCTTCCATACGAACATCCTGGCATCAATAGGATTAGACTGCACTGGGCCAAGGGTCTTACATGTGTAGCAAACATTATGGCAAGCACTTCCCAGATTAAGCTTCACCTGGGCATTGGAGCAAAGGTCCTAAACCAGAGTACCAAAGGGAAGTGGGATGATAATGGATTAATTATGGAGTCTGACCTCGTCCTGTTGTCTCGGAGTGGACAAGCCGGAGAATAACGAGACCGTAATATGTAATCCAGAGAATGCATGGTGTACTGGAGAGGGAAATGGTTCAGGAGAAAGTCCGGTTTAATGGATTGCTCAATTTCAGGGAAAGGGAAAGCGCATGCTTGCGTACATGTGTGGGATACAGTCAGAATGGGTGAGAATAGTTTACTGGCTTACTCCAGATAAAGGAGTTTCCTGAAGTTATATTTATAGTAAGTAGAAGGAACTCCCGCATTTATTGTCCACTCCTTTTACTTTTCCTACTTAAAGTGATTTTAAAACAAATTTTCACTGCCGCTTTAAACTTAACGCATTGTGACACACAAGAAGTACTGCATCATAGAAATCAAACCTGACACAACACATGTTGGCCAACTGTTCCGAACGGGGCCGTTTCAGACTATTTTGGTTCCCTGAAGGCAAGGCACCTATCGGTGTTGTATAATTTTTATTAGGATTTTTTTAAGATTGTTTAAATTGGTTAATAGTTTAAAATTTGGTAGCTTTCCAAAGAAAAAATGTATTTTGATAATGCCAAAATTCAGTCTTTAATATTAATATACTATTTCAGTAAATAACATGTTTTTAAATTAAAAAAATTCAGCTCTTTGAATGCATTTAACCCCTTTTTTTTAACTAAAATGCTTTAATACATTAACTTAGGTTTGGTCCCCCTTTTTGATTTTAGGTGTCCTAAGTGACTGCCTAGTTCACTTTACATTGTTCTTGCCCCCGAATAACTGTAGCCAGCTTTACCATGAGTTAGACATTAGTGAAATGTGCTCGGCCGTCCTGGTGTGACTGAGTTTGTCGTCGCAGATGTAGAGAGTGTTTGTGAGGGTTATTACCGGTGAAATACTACTCTTGCACATCTGACAGACAGCTGCAGTGGGTGGTCTTATTTAACTGTACTGTAGTTTAACATAAGAGCTATTTGTAATTAGTCATATGCCTGAGAGGGGGGATATCCACCAGGAATGCCAGTGTTTCATCCATCCGTTAAAAAAAAGAAGTGAGCAATGTAAACTCTTCACTGCATCATTTGCACCTGTTTTTTGTGAGGTCTGTGTCTGGATGTAACCTGTATGGAGGTTGTGTCATAACAGCTCTCCTCACACACACAAGTAAATAGTACAGTTAGATGGATTATGTGCCAATGTGCAATGGCCATGACAAAATGCTTTGACTAGATGGATAAAAGAATGAGTCATATTCAAGCATTTGTTTAAGCGTGCAGGCAGGTACAGTTTCAACTTGATGTTAAGATCAGCAAGTCATGGAATTTGTTGCTACATATTCCATTACATAACAGCATTAGATGATTACATATTATAAGTTACATTGCTTCCTAAAGCCACTCCATGAAAAAAATGTTGTTTTGCTATTGTGTATTAAGTAAGGAAATTTAAGGGGGTTTACAAACACTTGAGAAAAAAAGCTTGTACGTTTTTTTGTAAATTAACAAAGGCTCTTAAAGGGAAATGTCACCCAAAATTAAACTTCTTTAATTTTCTTCTAAACTTCTAAATTTGCAAATATTGTGTTACTATTTAATTCTGCTTTTTAGACACTGGTTAACCTGTGATTTTAGTTTTTTTAGTTATAGTTGACTCTTTAATGTAAGTTATAGTTTTTGTGACACAGTAAGGAAAAAATGGCATATAGGTTTGTGAACAAAATGTGTTTATAGACATTAGATACACCATTAATGTTATAGAACTTATTTCCAGAAAACAATACATTTGCTTTATTCCAAAAACGACAGAAAAGCTAATTATTTTATTTTGGGAACAATTATGAAATTCTTATTTTAATTCCCTTTATAAAATTCTCTTTAACTATGGAAAAAATAAATTGACTCTTCCATATGCATAAAAGTGCCTCCATTACGGAGTTTCTGATGAATTTGTGTGTTTTTTTGTTTTTTTTCCCTCCTGGCTGTGATGATATTGTTCCCTGTCTGTGAATGCATCGCTGGCACGCGATCAAGTATTTGCTCTGTCCTTTTCCGTGATCCCGTGCTGGCCTGTAGCCTGTAGCACTCTCCATGACCCCTTATGTCATATCAAATTTTTTTTCCTTGAGTTGTATTGCATTGCTCTGTCGGTCCATCCTTCTTCATGGTGGTCTCATAAGCGTGCTGTATGTTATCTAATGCTATATTTTCTTTACTCTGAATCTCTTTCAGGAAGGTTATCAGAAAGCGCATGCTTTAACTGCACTGCACTGCGGTTAGCCACAAACAGGTAAATGGAACTGAAAATTAAATTGTATCTGGGTCAGTGACATTGTTCAAATGAATGCTGCCTTGGGCATAAGAGAGTTAATAAAAAAATTCTTAATGTAAAGTTTGTTTAAAGCTGATGCATGGCGTCTGTTTTTCAGCAGTCCTGGTGTTCTTGGAGGCGGCATCTGGCCTCATGCATCATCTGTCCTGTACCTTGACAATTCATCAGCACTTCAGCGCCGCTTGTCCAGGTCACCTCGTCTGTATTGTGCCATCTTAGTACCTGACTCGGCCCTGCCTATCCACATCCACTCCGCGTACCCCAGGACGCTAGCCTGGTCACAGAACACCCCAGTCCGGTGGGTACATACTACAGGCCGTCTCCATGATGATTCGAAGGTAGAGCGTTCTTTACGTTCGCTGAAGGATCGGAATAAAAAGCTTGAGGAGGGTGGACCTGTCTACAGCCCGACGGTAGACGCCGAACCTGTGAGACGGACAATACGTCAACGTGTGATTGATGAGGTGAAGCACTATTATCACGGCTTCCGCCTGCTATGGATGGATACGGCTATTGCGGTTCGGATGCTCTGGAGGGTGCTGAACGGACACATTCTATCCCGCCGAGAGAGGAGACAGGTAAACAATACGGCTTGGCAGATGATCTTACACAATCATGGACAGCATTTAAATTTTAACACTATTAAGACAGTACTCTGATTAAGAACGTACCACGTAAACAGAGATTTTTGATTATCTTTGCGTATAAAGCAGTCGAATATAGACGTGGAGTATTCCTATTTTATTTGAAGTGCAGTATGTACCGTCATGTAGGATGCATTTTGCGACGGGCTAAACAAAAGAGCTTCAACACCGCCGTCACAAGTGCACTTGAAGCTTTCCTAAAATTAAAAATATTTTTTTGCCTTATTTAGAATAAAATAAATAATTTATATCCAAGTTAATGTACTCAATGTAGTGGTTAATTAGTCTCATTAATTGCAAATAAAATGATAAATGCATTAAATCTACGCTTTACTGTAGCCAAGTTCGGAATTCGATTCCCAAGGAAAAAAATCAATGTAATTGTGTTTTAACCATTTACTATTTTAGTTTCATGGGTGTGCTTGACACCAAAACCCTGTTGTACAATGTCTCAAGGATAGCCGTTGGATGACTTGAGTTGGTACGATTGAACCTTCCCAATCAATATTCCTCTGTTCTGATAAGTTTATGATAAATAACTGTACCCTGACTCCTGAAAGTTGCAAAGCAGCCAGCCAGTTGCCAACGTTTAAACAAAAGTTGAACTCTGCTCAAATTTGTTGCACGTTACATCGTTGTCAGTGTGAATATCCCTCAAGGCTGAGACCCCCCTAATAATCTTATCTTTGAGTCAATGACAACATGATTGCATTGAGATTTGGTAATAATACATCAGACACCTTTGTCCATATTGCAATACTAGATAGCAGAAGCAGATTTGTGAAATGTTAGTATTTGCAATAAAACTTTCCACACACACTGAGTTGAAACGTATAGTAATTTTTAATAGAAAATGCAAGAAAATTAGTTTTTGTACCACTCTGGGGTTGTCCGTTGACCCGTCATTGCTTATGTCTGTCATTGCCCTATGGATTTAACCCAATGTAATGTAATTAAGTCATGCATAGTAGGATTTAGGGTGGGTGGTTAGCATTCTTCCGCAGTTTAATCTCAGTCCAATAAAGTCTGACTGGATCTCTTCTGTAGCTTAATGATTTAAATAAGAGCCATGCTGAGTCTTCATGGTACAGCCATTAGAGATTACCCTGCAAGTCAAGAGTCCAGGGGAGACCCAAGAAACTTTAACTAGCTGAATTCCTGAGGCCTTTTGGATAAAAACTCCAAGTCCAATTTAACAACCCTTTTATGTAAGATGAAATACTATTTCAAATTACATAGAATATATTAAATCCCACTCCTTCGTTCATTTCTCATAATCGCGATCTAAATTTCAATGCTATACAAAAAAATCGCAAGCATCATTTTCCGGCTCTGCCGATAGCTACATTAATACATCTTTATGATAGTACAATTTTGAAAAGCGCTGCTTTTGTCATTTTGAGATCAGAAGAAAATTGCATGTCCAAAAATAGAAGTTTTATCTCATTAACTCTATCAGTCAATGTTCAGTCAGCAGTCTTCCTATTCTTTTCTCTTCCTATCTCTTTCTTGTAGTTTAATGATTGATAGATCAGTGTGGCTCACATTGACACATAGTTGGCCACTAGCCCAGGCTGACTCTTATGATGTCTAGCTAAGAAATGCTGTCATTTAGGACCGAAGAAAAAGAAAGCATACGCTTGTGCACACGCTTTATATTAGCTTTATTAAGCGATTTGAACGTAAATTTCTGTCAGACGATAAAAGGTGAAAAAACAGACCTACATCAATATATTTAGACTTAGCTGAGTAAGAAACCACCCAGAACATCTCATCAGTCACAGCGCCAACCCCAGACCTGGTAGTGGAAATACAATTACTGCTCTTCTGCATTATTATACTTCTCAAGCACGCGGCATATGGAGCTATCACACGTTGTGTCATGTGATCGTCTCTGGGAACACAATGCTAATACCTTCCCAGCCTTAAATTCTTAGACAGTTGCGTGACTCAGCCTGTTGTAAAGTGACACTTTATTGACGCATATAATCTCTAACCGTTGGAAGCGTCCATTACATTCTAAGCCAGTACATACTGGAAATTGCCCAGGCTTTGTGCCACAGGTCACTCTGTCACTGTCTCAGAATGAACCGCCTGTCCTTGGGTTGCTAGGATATTAATGCCCAACATTATCCACTACATTACTCCTATCATTTCTACACAGTGATGGCAATAGTACTGTTTGGTTTCACTCTTGTGTCAGCTGCATAAGGCCACAGCGATAGAAACACTCCCTTAAAATTTGGTGTCCTGGAAAACATTTTTAAAACATTTGCTCCAAGCAATCATTGTAAACAGTAATTTTGTCACTACTATTGCTTATTAATGAATTATTATTATGAACTTATTTTGTAGGTCGGCAGTTTGTAGTCTGATATAATTTCTGTATGCATGTATAATAATACACACCTTCCATAATAATGATTATTATTATTATTATTATTAATGTTACTGCCACTACTAAATTAAAATATGAAACAAAATATAATGAAATAATTTAAAAGAATTAGAAGGAAATAAACACATTTTAGAAAAATTATAAAGTAAAATACAATATATTTGGAAAAAATACAATATTTATCAAACAAATAATAATTGCATTATTTATGACTGTTAATTTAATTGTTTTCAAATGTTAACATTTGTTGTTGTTTTGCACAGGCAAGCACTATTTACATTTTCTTCAGAAAATCTGTTTAATGCAAGAAAAAAATAACATTATTACCTTCATAGAAGCCTTGTGAGATTTTCTTGAGGGTTTTTTTTCCACAGTATTTGGTCCAAAAACATCTACAGCTTGTATAACACTGATGTTTGGGCAGTCATGGTTAGCTGTTATCAAGAGCTTACTGAGGATTTCTTTATGTTGTGAGCTCTGTCAACATTAGCATTGCGAGGTATGCTAATGCCTCTGCCTCAGCTAGCATCTGTCGCACCTCACTCTCGCTATTCTTCTGACCTGCTTCATCCTTAATCCTGCCTATTCACAACTGGCTTCACACAGCGTGGGTTCCTTTAGCTTTTGATGTCAGTCATCAACCCCCTTCCCAAGCCCTCTGTCCTGCTCTCTCCCGGCCACTTCCTTTGGAATGCCTTCACTCTCCATCCCACTCACTCGTCCCTGAATATTTCTCCAGGCCTCCCTGTTTTCCTCCTCTCTTTCTCTCTCTCTGCCTGTGGTGATATACATGTCAATGGGCCAAACACAAAGGCCCTTTTCAGGCCTGCCTGGTTTAAATTCTTCCCTATAGGACCGCTGACACACAGGTGAAATAAGGGGTGCAGGGACCCCTCTTATAAAGCTGAAGCGCCTTTGTTATCTAACCTCTCATTTTCTGAATTCATCTCGTTTCATCAACTATATATTAGTTATTGGCTGATTCAGAAAGTCATGCCATGAGGAGAGGATGCACTGATAGCTTGACTAGCATTTCACATCTTATTTCAAGGGTCTTACATTTAATGCATTTTATCAAAAATTATGTGTAAGTGCTTTATTTGTATGACAGTGAGGGTTATTTTTTTGTGACTGTAAATGTCTTAAACTCCTAGGAAAATATTATTGCATTGTAGCAAATCCGTTTTTTAAGCAAAACCTTTTTACAAAATAAGCTTCTCTCTTTTGATTTTTGGGGTGGAATAGGAACAGGATATGATGTGCTTTACCCAAACAGTAGATGGGAAAAGTTTTAGAAGGAACTCCTGACTCTTTCACCTCCCAGCAGGATTTAAGCTCTAAATTTACTCTCTTACATAGTCCTGACAGAGCAGATCACTCTGCAGAGTCACTTCCTAGCGCTTCATGACAGGGATTTCAGGGGTTTTACTTCATTTTTAGTTCTATAGATAAAATGTTCAACCACTGCTCAGTATTGCATTTTTAACACCAAAGCAGCAATCTGCTGACATTACTGTTTGTCATGTTGATTTCAGTTCCTGAGGACATGTGCGGATGTCTTCCGGCTTCTGCCTTTTCTGGTCTTCATCATCGTCCCATTTATGGAGTTTCTGCTTCCTATTGCATTGAAACTTTTCCCTAACATGTTGCCATCCACTTTTGAGACACAGTCCAAAAAGGTACGCTGAGCTTTTGAGTTTTAATCTATAAAGACTTAAATCGTATTTCTGTCCTAGTCTTATATCTTGTGCACCTACTTATACAGTACTTGTACCAAACCTATCACATCTCTCCCTCACATGCCGTCTTTGTTTGTGTCTTGCAGGAGGAAAGACTAAAGAAGGAGCTGAGAGTGAAGTTAGAGATGGCCAAATTCTTGCAGGACACAATCGAGGAGATCGCTCTAAGAAACAAGGCAGCCAAAGGCAACGTGACCGAGGAGTTCTCCACTTTCTTTCAGAAGGTAGATCACGGTCACACTTGCTCAGAACTCATCCTGAAAAAATATTACTGCTTCGCCAAGTGATTCGATCACAGCGCTGCATTGCCCCCATGTGGTGATGTTTATGAACGCTTACTCATAAGCAACATGAATGAGAGCATGTTTTTTTGAATGAGTACTTTCTCTCTTCTCCTTCCTCTTCTCTCTCTTAGATCCGTGACTCAGGAGAGATACCCAGTAATGAGCAGATCATACGTTTCTCTAAGCTGTTTGAGGATGAACTGACCTTAGATAACCTGACACGGCCGCAGCTGGTGGCTCTGTGCAAGCTCCTGGAGCTGCAGTCCATCGGCACCAACAATTTCTTGCGCTTTCAGCTCATCATGAAACTCAGAGCCATCCGTGCAGATGACAAGGTTAGATCCTGTCTTTATTCAAATGAGTTTGTTTTTGTGAGTTGCATTGTCTTGTTTATAGTAGCATGTTTTTTTGTTTTTTTTTTTTCATTTGCCCAAGTTAGATTGCACAGCACACTATGCAATTTTTAGTTTAATATTCCAATTTTAAAAATCATTTTGATAGTGATATTATATTTTTACAATTAAAAAAAAAGTTTCTATTTTAATAAGTTTTAATGTCCAATATTTTTTTTCTCAGAAATCATTATAATGTGCAGTTTCGCTGCACAATAATTTTTTTTATTACCAAAATAGAACACATTTATTTTTAATAGAAAGAAAAAACGGCATTTATTTGAAAGCTTATGTGGCATTACAAATGCCTTTTTAACTTTTGATCGATTTAATACATCCTTGCTGATTAAAATGATGAATTGCATTGTATATAAATATATTTATGCAACATCAATTCATAGTGACCACAGCTGTTAAACTTAAAAAAAACAACAACAACATAAAAGTAGTTAATTGTAAAATGTCCTATTTCGTTGTGTAAGGTATAAAAATGATGAATTTCATGAATTAAATGAACTTCTTTTTCAATTAGCTACTTTCAACTTTCAAGAATTATGATTTCTTGTTGATTTCTTTGCATGTGTGACTGACAGCTGATAGCAGAGGAAGGAGTGGACAGTCTGAATGTGAATGAGCTGCAGGCAGCATGTCGTGTGAGAGGGATGAGAGCACTCGGTGTGACGGAGGACCGACTCAGAGAGCAGCTTAAACAGGTAACACGTGCTACACTTTCTTCTACAATGATTACTTCCTAGTAAAACATCTCCTCATCACGTGTTTCACATTTCTGATCGTGTCAGTGGTTGGAGCTTCATCTCAATCAGCACATCCCCACATCCCTGCTGCTGCTGTCCCGAGCTATGTTCCTGCCAGACACGCTGTCTCCTGCCGACCAGCTTAAAACCACCCTACAGAACCTGCCAGAGATTGTGGTATGCACTGCACGCTATATAATATTTACAGTAAATTTAGGGAAGTTTCAGTTTGCATGCATGTGGCAAGTGCTTCGGATTTGGCATGACGGTGTGTTGTTTGTTTGTCCGTTCACAGACTAAAGAGGCGCAGGTGAAGGTGGCAGAGCTGGACTTCTCTAAAGTGGATAACAAAACCAAGTTGGAGGCCACGCTTCAGGAAGAGGCAGCTATCCGGATGGAAAACAGAGAGCGGGAGCTGGAGAGATTGGCTGATGCTGCGGAGAAAGAAAAGGAGCAGGCAGCGCGGGTCACTAGTCCCTTTCAATCTGACAAAGATTCTTGCGTCATGCCTGTAGTACTGGTCATAGAAGGTTTTATATGTGTTTCCAGGAGGCTGAGGCGGTGGAGCTGGAAGCAGAACGACGGGGGGATGCAGAGCATGCTCTCTCCAGTGTAGATGTGGCCATCCATTCAGAAACACTACGAGATACTGCACCGGTGCTGGAGGGTATTAAAGTAAGAAAATCACTCACACTCACTCACACACACACACACACACACACACACACACACACACACACACACACACACACACACACACACACACACAAAAGAGGTGAACAGAACATTTTCTCATTAAAATACTAAACTCTTTATATGTATGAAATATACTTTGAGTATTGGTAAAAAGAAATAAAATCAAGCATGACAATATTTATATGAACACATGACATAAGTTTCCTGACATTTAAAAAAAACAAAACAAAACTATTATGGCAAAAACTAACCTCTATTATGGGTTATGATCCGTTCATATTTTGGTTTTGAGAGTCCCCAACAACAGGTTGACATGCATGTAAGGTCAAAAAACATTATCATTCTTTTATAATATGCATTTATTTTTTTCCTTACTTGCTCAATGACTTTAAAATTATAATTTATTTAATCTGTGGTGATTGGTCCAATTTCTCTCATTTTCATTTCATCATGCCTGTAATACCCGATAAATATTCATAGTAGGAGCAAAAGTTAAACTTGAATCATTCAGTAAAAGTGGTTGATATAATTTCACTTATCTGATCTGATTGCGTTGTAGAACAGGATCTTGTGCATTCATGTCACAGGAACTGCTCTTTCTCAGTTTTTGCGTGATGTGAATGATTTTGCGTGTTTATTCTTCAGTTCGAGCAGTGGCAGAGGTTTCTGCGCATTCAGGTTAGATGCTGAACTGTTCTCTATCCGGAGATCACCACACTGATGCTCTGCTCTCCTAGTCACTTCACTACATGCTTTTTCTACATGTACAGATTCATAATCGGGTTAGACGCAGACTCTTATAAGGCTTCTTCATTTTTAGTATAACAGGCACAAGATAATTACTGGGTCAAATGTACATAATATTGAGTGAATACAGTGATTTGAAAGAGCAGAAGCTTTTTGTGTGGTTATACCTGCATCCTCCTTTCCACTTCACCCCAACACTCTTTTCCTTTGAGTATGTGTCTGTAGCACGTTGAATATGAAACATGCAGCAAATCCTCCTGGGTGTTTGTTTTATGTTGCTCAGAGACCCACCGAATTAGCCCTATAATGTTGTTGGTTTTAGTGACCTTTCTGTAATCACCTTTGTTGTATGGAACACCTTCCTTTCCTCTTTATATCTTTGCATCAGAGTTGGGGAGTAACTAATGCATGTAATTCACTTGTTATCAAACTAGCATTACTTTTAAGTTACACAACCATTCGAAAGTTAAGGGACAATAAGATGTAGCTTGTTACATATATATATATATATATATATATATATATATATATATATATATATTTTTTTTTATTTTATTTTATTTTTTTTTTTATAATTTGTAGGGTGTGCGACAAATTAATTGACAAATTAATTTCTTGCTATTTTGTGAAATTTTATTGATCACGATAATTAGACAACATTTCGCTGAGTGTGTTTAAAGACTGCCATGGAGAGCTAACTCCTAAAGTTTGTGATATTACTCATATTCTGTGTGATTGTCCGTTCACGCTGATAGAAATCTTTTCCAAAAAGTTTAAACTGTTTTTGCTTTTTAATTTTATTTTATAGACATTTTACCTTTTTTTTTTTTTTTTTTTTTTTAAAAAGCCATTTTGTTTGTAAAACTGCACATTTTCTGCACATCGTTAAAACAACAATTACTGTACTATCTCAGACGATATATATTACACTCCTCTACTTAAACACAGCAAGCTGAGAATTTATTTTAACTGATACAAAACATGAGTACTTTAAACACTAGTTACTGATTAAAAATGTAATTTTCATCCATTTTCAGTATATTTCCACAATAAATGTGTTTAGATTAGACCTTTCATAATTTCCCAAGCTTGCTCCCAACCCACACCAAAATGTCAAGTCCTCCAATGATTCAAAGGTTCCCCAACACTGCTGCGCATGTATGAAAATGTGTGTGTGTGTTCCCTAGACGGCGTTGATGGACACTATGGGTTATTTTTTCAGGGGGAGGAGATCACCAAGGAGGAGATTGACATGCTGAGTGACGCCTGCACCAAACTGAAGGAGCAGAAGAATCTACTCACCAAAGAAAAAGAGGAGCTGGAGGACCTGAAAGATGACGTGCAGGAGTACAGCGAGGTGTGTATCATAAACCAGCGGTACATTTTTAATTTCTGTTAGAAGCATTTAAGCACGTGACATCCGCTGCGTCTGTCTACAGGACCTGGAGGAGATCAAGCGAGAGCTGTCCAAAACAGGACAGGAGAAAGTGGTGGAGGAGTCCAAAGCAAGCCAGCGCCTGTCGAAGCGGGTCAACCACATGATTAGCAGAATGGATAAGATCATGACTGAGCTGGAGAAGGACAAGATAGTGCTAGACGGACAGATGGGCGGCGGGACCACACCACCAATCGGGTAAGAGTGTTTGTACGGAATTAGGTTGATTGTTGATGGCGGTCATCAGTTATGCATGATGGGATATTGCAATCGACACAGTAAAACGGTGGTGAAAGAACAAACCCGATCCAAAAGAAAAGGGTTCCCAGTCCAAATAAAAATAATTTTTTTGTTGTTCTTTTTAGATTGTTCTTTGAGAAACATAGTGACTTGCCAAGGTAAGCACAGGAGAGACTTCTCGCTTTTCTTTCTTTTGTTTTCCTCATCAAAAGCATTAACTTTAGAAATATGGACTAAGCCCCATATTTTTTTAACCAAACAGGTCTGAGGGGGCCTGAAGTGTGATTTTTGTTTGATTTTAATATTTTAATCCATCAACGGCCTGCTTGTGATTTTTCTTGATGCCGGTCATAGTGGATTTAATCGGTTGTGTGATTTAGGATTGTGCTATGAAATCTCGTTCTCAGTGCTGCAAGCATTAGATGGATCATTTTTTGTTTTCAGCAAATACGGCTCATACGATTTAGCAAAAACATTTTAAAGATTAGTGAATCGTTTTCTCAATTAATTCTTTCAATCACAAGATACTCTTCTGGGAACCCTGCACGGTTGTCTTGGCATGCAATTGGTTGATTGGTGAACTTACTCGCACCTCCACCATCTTACCCATTGCTTTATCAAGTAAACATTCCCTGTATGTAGTCTGTTCCTGTCCTACAGGGAGAATCTGATAAGCATCAACGAGCTCATTGCGGTCATGAAGCAGATCCAGAACATCCCCGAACACAAGCTGCTCAGCATCGCAGACGCACTCGACGAAAACAAAGATGGCAAGATAGACATCGATGATGTCTTAAAGGTAACACCATAGGACTTGTTTGGTCCCTCGTTGACGTTCTTTTTCCTGTGGGGTTGGTTTTTATTTTGATGTTGACATTTATCTGCCGTGTGTGTTAGGTGGTAGAGCTGATCGATAAGGAGGACATCGATATCTCCACCAACCAGGTGGCCGAGATCATGGTGATGTTGCAGAAGGAGGAGAAGCTGGTGGAGAAAGAGAAAGCCAAGGAGAAGGTCGAGAAGGAGCAGGCAGCTAAAATCCAAAACTAGACTTTCCGTGTAGGGAATGGAAAACGTCCTGAAGCTTTTGAAGTTTTTCGGGGTTCATTAATATGTGTTAAGAAGCTTCAGAGCGAGACTGAAAACAGTGCTGACCTCCCATATGGATTTGTGTGTGTGTCTATATATAGAACAAAGAAAGAACAAAGAACAAACTTTGCTTTGTTCAAGGAAAACTGTTGTGTAATGAATAAATTAAGACATTTATTTATTAATAATATTACAAAATGAATGCACTACGGAGCCCTATACATGACGTACAGAAAAAAATAGAAGTCATGGCCACAAATTTAAAATTTGTTCTCTTGTTTAAGGTAAACAATCCCCACAGTTTAACTCAATTTAAGGGGGCGGACTAAGTAGTGCAGAGGAAGTAGTCATGGGAAGGAATTCTTAATTCATGGCCATCATATCTTTTGTTAGTCATGTGTGAGACAACTAAAAATCTGAGATAAGTTTTGAAAGAAAATTTGTTCACAAAAAGACCCTCTTAAAGGTAAAGCGTGTCATTTCTGGCACAAAACGAACTTTTGAGCGACCTAACATGGCTTTGGGGAGGAACTGTCTTTGTGTCAGAAATTGCACGCTTCGGCCGAAAGATGCAAAAATGTATTAAGCTTATTATTCTCATAATCGTACGCCCTGGCAGTGATGTAATTTCCTGTGATCTGAGGACATCTCCTCTCTTTGCACGTCACATCTCCTGTCACCATCATTCCACTACTTATCCACTTTTATTCTGTTGTGGTTTTATTTATTTTTAGTTCACAATCTTCTTGAGAGTCTTGAATGTCACTCGGAAGATGCTATATGTTTATTCAATAACCAAAGAAGCTTTGTTGCAGGTGTTATGCTCCATTTATTCTTCTACATACACATTCTAGCCACCGAGCACTGCGACTTTGTATCACAGCAAAAGTCTGAAGTAGTATTGAAACGCATCCCTTCAGCGCTTGAGCTTTATTCGGGGCTGAAGCTTTTGCATGGACTTGAAGATTAATTTATTTCGCTTTATTTAGATTTCAGCATCACTTTTACACTGTGGCCTTCAGAAATCAAAATCCCTTGTCCAAAGGAAACTTAAGGGATTAACTCATACGTAACAGTTCATCGTCGCTAGTGCTTGCATTGTATAACTAGCAGTAAATATACACGTCTCTGTTAGCTAGCTTGAGTTAATGATAGATGAAGTGTGTTTGCGTGTGCTGGGAACCTGAAAGGGAAAAGATGAAGGTCGGCGCAGACAGAATCAGGGTACGGCTCAGCCTACAGTCTTCGTGACCTGGATCGTCCCTCTCTCCTTACATGGAGAGTGCCAGCAGTTGTTCTCGTAGCAGAGCACTTACAGTAACTGGAATGTGTCGATCGGCATGAGACTCGCACGCTCGCTGGAGTCTGGTAGCATAGTTTGACAGGGCACATAAAGCAGGGAATACTTCAGCTTAACCCTAAACATGTCGTAGTGAGGGACCAGCATGTCTAACCTCAAAACACTGTTTCTGTGCTGCGTCTCAGACAGAGAGTCTGGGTGCCTATTTCACATTGTGTCCCTTAAAAGGATAGTTCACCCAGAAATTCATTATTTGTTTACCCTCATGCCGTAACCTATATGATTTTTATTTTTTGTAGAAGACAGAATAAGATGTTTAGCAGAATGTTCATACTGCTCTTTTTCATTCAAGAGAAATCCAATCATTAATGTTTATAACCACGTGAGGGTGAGTAAATTGTCGGTAACTTACCTAGGGGCCCCCGGAATACAGCAACGGCGTTTTAGGCCTTAAAATATTTTCATGAATTAGTATTAACATACTGTATGATAGGGAAAAAGTCCATGGTTGTGTTTTTAGAGCAAGTATTTTATGCCGATGTGTAATTGCACTATAATTATTGAGAGCTTTATTTTTTTTCCCCATTTTTGGAGTGTTGTTCTGGACTCAGGAAGATGCATGTTCGTCTGTGTTTGCACACCGAGAGATATTTTGAGGAAACGTACACTTGAAATTTTTTTTTTTTAAAAGTGGTAGAGGTAAAAAAGTGTGTATATTTTGGAAAGGTATAAAGTTACCTTGATAATTGTTTTGTTTTGCAATTTTAAATAGTTTCATTTATAAAAATGGTGCACGTGCACATGTACTTGACCACGAATGGAAGAGAGTAAATACATTGATGTTATTGCCCTAATACTAATTTGCTGCTTGAGCTAATTTAAATGAATTTAATTTATTGTGTTTTTCCCTTTTAAGACATGTACATTGTGCGTACGTTCATGTTTTTTTTTTTTTCTTCACCGTCCTGTATTTTAGAAGGCTCAAAACCTAAATACTGTTACGCTAGTTAGCTTGCAGACTAAATAATGGATGAAAATGAGAGTGGTATGTGCAGAAAATCTTATTTAAAATCAGTATGATATAAAATAATATTTTTATTGTTCATACTACCTATGTAAATATGCTATTTACATACAAGTGGTTCCAAAGTCAAATAAAATTAACCGATCTTTAAGTTGCATACTATCTTTTTCTTTATTTTTGACTCAAATCCATGTGCATGTTCATGTTTCATATCTTATTTGTTGTTTTACTCTGTCATTCAGTTGGTTCAATGCCTCTTCACCCCCCTGCATTGTTCACCTGTTACCACTGACAGCGTAGCATCAGATCCAACCTATCTTTTCTGTAGTAATGATCAAAATTAATTGTTTTCACATTAAATTTAAGTGAAGGTTGCATGATATGAATATAAGCGTAACCTAAATTGAAGTGCACAGTGAACACAGTTAAATATTTTTATTATCGTTATTAACAAAGAAAATGTCAAACACTTCTTGAACAGCTTTTTCTCAAGTTCAAAGATAATGAAAACAGGACTGTATGAGGTTTAAAGCACACTTTAACTGAACTAGACTGAGATTAAATGGCACAGAAGTTCAGTTAGACTACACTGTGATGTGTTTTAGTTTTGGAAAGAAAAGATGTCTAAAGATTTTGAAAAATGACTTGCTCTTGATCTTCCCTTATAATACAACAGAACGGTGTACATGGTTTCATAACTTGGCTTTTATGGATCTGTTTTGAGTTTAAATGTAATATTTATAAATGCAAGTCTTGGGCAAAGATAAAACACTGAGTTTATTCATAATTTTGTACGAGTAAAAATTTTACTACATTTGCTGGACCACTTGGTGGTGCTATAGTCTTAGACAATAAAAGTAATCGCTTTAATGCTATTCATTATATCAAACTTAGTGTAGTGCAATGTTATGTGTATTCTCGCACCTTATATATGAGTAGGTCAAAAACTCTCTACTCGCTTTTATAGGACTAGATCAGAAGCTTTCAGAAAAAAGGTACAAAAGTTGTCATTGGGGTGGTACCAATTAAAAAGGTGCCAATCTGCACAATTTAGGCACTGAAGGTACACATTAGCGCTTAAAGTGTACCTATTAAAGTACTAATAAGCACCTATTAGGGGTACATAAGAAAGGTACCGCTTCATTGACACCTTTTTTTTTCTTAAAGTGTACTGACAGCAGACTATCACGTGTGTACTACCGCTGCAGAAGTCAGTCGGCTTATAATAAATGTCTTAAATTCAAACAGTCGGACACCCAGACTAAAAAATGACTTGAAATGATGCCGTCTACAATAATAACCTGTGAGGACTTGAAGTGGGCTGAATAGCTGGAGGGAGAGTCGCAGTAAATCATGCTGCCCTGTAAGTAAAGCCATGTGGGCCGGTAAGAGGACACTGCTCTGTGTAAGAGGGCTCCTTGTTTGTGCTGACACAGGTTCAACAGCTCTTCTCTGGCCGGCCACTGTGAGAGTTTTTATTTTAGGTGTGTATCTTGGCGAAAGATTACATATGATGTATATACTGTGTGTTGTTCGGAGTGACCTTACAGACATAAGAGAGCAATCTAAAAACGTTAAATGGTGCATGCTTTGTTTATGTTAACTAATAGTCAAGGCACTCTCTTTTACTCTGTTTTTTTTTTGTTATTAATAGATGTATGTGAAAAGACATGGAGAACTTGACTAAGCTACAGACGATGCTCATCGACAACACGCTATCGCTTTATTCTCTTATTCTCAGAAACGATCTGTCTTTTCCAGTACACAGATGCTCATAAAGCACTAGCAGCTTTGTGTCGGTCACATTTAGCAAAAAAAAAAAATAATGCACTGAATTTGAAGCTGCTGCTTTTATTTAAAACGAATGTTTACTAACAGGTAGAAATCACGTTTTTGAAAAAGGCTTCAATTCGATGAATCTGACCAATCAGGACAGCTGGGAGGCGGGGCTACCTTATTCGTTTGCTATGTCAGATACATTCGATTAGCGGTGTTTACAAAGTTTGGAAAGATGGCACTTGGTTGATTTTCTTTTGTTCATATATTTGGACCACAGAATGTTTGAGAGTATGATTGAAGTGTATACATCAATCAGATGTCATTACTTATGCTGTATCACTGTAGCAGCTGTGTATTTGCTCATATTGCACTGTACTGAATAGCAGTAGATCTGTCACATATGCACTTTCACTGTCCTGAGAGATGCCTGTTGAATGTACTTTGGTGCAATGTTTTTTTTTTTAGATGGGGTACAGATATGTACCAGAATTTTGCTAAAAAAAAAAAAAAAAAAAAAAAAAAGCTAATAATGCATTGTCTATGTGCGCATACACACATATAATCCTTCCATTATTGGAAACCTGCTTACCTCAGAGTAAAAAAAAAAAAAATTGTGAGATTGTATCAGTGTGGCCTATTTTTCAAATTGATCTCAGTTTCCTTTTCTCTTTTTTACTCTGAAGTAGAAACGGCTTCTGTATTCCATAGATTGTTGCATCCTTTGTTACACGTTTCTAAACAGATGCAAAAGTGTACAAAAAGACGTGGATTGTCAACGCAAAATTCCAGTGTGTGTAAGATTAGTGTGCACTTTTGTCGACCTGAGATGGAATTACACATCAAATAAAACAGTTTTGAAAGTTTGTCTTTGGAGAGACGTGTTTTGGTGGGAAAAAGTAGTGTCTCTTTTCGAGAATGCAGTGGAAAGAGTGCATGGAGGCCGGAGAATGCTCGCGGAGCAAACATTTACACTAGACTTACGACACTGAGATGTTGCTGACGTCAGGAAAGAACACTTCGCTTCATTCTCTCCAGCTCGCTTGGCTCACGCTAGACTGTGGGGCACTGAGGCTTCAGCTGGGCATGACGAGTGCAGCCGTGTTGTGTTTTGCTTCTGTTTAAACAAATCCTGCTAGTTGTGATGCCTGCACCGGAGAAGCCTGAGGTCCAGTTTGGGATGAATGCAGGGGTCAAGGTTTGGTTGGTTAGCGTGGCCCTGTAAGCACCTGCTGGTAGTTACCATAACTATGCACTCTGTGTGACTTTTCCATAAATGGCCACTCAAAAGTATGTTGTGATTAAATAATCTAAACGGGTTTAAGTCAAGGTTATTTGTTTCTCTTGTCCTTAGATGTTATGAAGCCTCATCTCAATTCATCTGATGAATGGCTAAATCCTCTTCTTAAAGAAAAGTTCAGCCAAAAATTAAAATGTTGTCATCTTTTACTTCCTCTCATGTCGTTCCAAACCTGTTACGATGACAACATTTTCATTTTTTGGGTGAACTTTCCTTTAATGCCATTTCATCTGACATTTAAGAGATTAATCGTAAAACGTTTCGTTTAAATTAGTTAGTTTAAATAGTTGGCGGTGGCATTGTACTATGATATACATGTTTTTGAACGGTTTATTAATAAGGGAATTGTAAAGACATGTTTTTAGATTTCTTGAAGAGCCTGTGATCTAAAAATCAGCCATTTTTTTGTAACGAAACAAATTAGCCAAGAATCGAACCACAGACTGAGGGTCATCTTACCCCAGTTGTGGTGTAAAAGTTAACTTTTTTGTTCTATCATTTTTTATTTCCCTTTGGCTGATATAGCATTTCTGCAAATAATAAACCTATATCTGTAACAATTTTAAATTAAATGATCATTATTCTTAAGGGGCTAGGGTGACCATAAAAGCCATTTTCCAAGGACTTCTGTATTGCCTTCAATATCTTGGTTTTGGTTTTGTTTGCGTGGAGACCGATCGACGAATGGCATCGGTTCCTTATAATTGTTTCGAGCGTAGAATCAAAGCAGTACAGAAATCCTGGCAAGGACGCATCAAAGGAAAATGGCTCTTATGGTACACCCTATAATAGAGCATTTTGAATGCTTCTAAGTGTCTGACCACTAGGGGGCAGTGCATGATAAGCGCTACCACTTTTATTAACACTGGGTCATTTTAGATCTTTTATATATTTGTCTCATTTGTATTTGTCATGTTGCTGGGCTAATGCAGGGTAACTTTATAATGAGAAAACAGCAGAACTGAAACTGTCAAGCAGAACTGGAACAGAATCGCACAGCATGTGAACCGGTAGCCCTGTATGACTCACACGATGGGTTTAATATCACCATAAGCTTGTTGCAGTAGAATCATCTCTTGTTCTTTCTCTCTTAAGTCTCTCGGTCTCTTGTCCTTGTTGTGACTGATGTATGTTTTCCAACTGCAGGGATATTATTGGATGGCACGCTGAACTACACGCCGCACTCGAGCAAACTCCTCTCTCACCATGAGTTCCCAGTCTGCCTGTAATAATATTGTTCCTCAAACTCCTCTACAAACACATCACCTCTTTACTCCCCGTTCCCCTCAGTTAGCCTGCGTCGCAATGGCGCCAGCAGTCACCAGAACCCTGGCACAGAGGCCGGGAAACGTGGTTACCATGCCAACCATTGTGGTCAGTAAGAGGAACGCTTATAGGCCGGTAACGATGATCTCCACAAGTCATGAGAATCCAGAAGAACAGAAGAAAAACAAATAGCGATGGCCTGCGTAGGAAAAAGACCACATGCAGCAGTTATTCTGATATTCTGAGGTTTGCCCTGGCTTGAGTTTGAAACGCTGCAATAGGATCGCTTGCTCGCTGCGAAACGTCTGTGGGATCTGCTGTGAATATGCCAGCCCAGGGGCCTCGGCTGGATCCGCTTTACGCATGCAATCCATCAGGTGCGTGTGATGCAAACTCAGGCGGGTTAAACATACTGCTCACAAACACGTCCCGGATCATGTGTGAGTTGATGAGGAACCGATGACAGCCGTGTATAATTCTCTAACTGCTGGCATGTAGGGTCGCTTCTGTGGTGTACTGTAAACTGCCTCGGTGCCCAGTTGGGCCTGACTAAAGTACAAAAACATCAGGCCGGTATCGCTATATGGCTGGAATAGTAAATATTGACCTTTTCTGTTGCCTCGCCCTGTTCTCTTCTCTGTGATTGTTTGGTCTAATGTGCAGCTTGAGCGTTCAGTGGGTTTGGGTTGATGGAAGCGAAGGTTCGAGTGTGTGTTTGTGAGGAAATACTACCCTTACAAAACAGAACTGTGGTGCTCTTTCAGCCATTAGCACACGAGGCTACGAAACACGGGTAGAATTTGGTGATATTTATAGAACCAATTATCTTTCTAAATAAGTATCGCAAATAATTTCAGGCCACGTGATGCAGGCTTTACGTCAGTTATATATCGGGGTGGGCGATATATCAGTACACACGAGAACATTTTGGAATAATGTGATATATGTTGCTATGCTATCATCTGGAGGAGGTTCTAGAAATGCTTTCTTATGGCAGACAGACATTAAATGATTTTGGGCCCGATGTTCACTCACTGACATTTTTCTGGAGATCTGCAACAAAAAGCCTAAATATCGGAGACAAATCGATGCTTGTTCACGTGATGTGTGTGGCGACTGCATAGTGTGAATTATATACGATGCGATCTAACAAATGCGCCAATGCCTGAGAAATATCTAGCAGGCTGATATCCGGACCTGTCTGCGACTTCTTGTGTGAAATGTGTTTTGACTGGAAATGACATCAGCGGAACTGGACCGTTAACCAGACTCCATCACCCAGCATCAGTTCCTGACCTCACTGTTACTCAAGTGTCTGATTAGGAGCAAATCCCTGCATCCGTGTCCCAACATCTACTGGAAGCTTTCCCAGACAAATGAAAGCTATTAGAAGGGACCAACTGCCTACAAAAGCTGTGATGAAATGTAAGTAATGGTTTTCCTCCTCATTGTGACACCTTTGTGAAACTTTTTAGACAAGAAAAAATGTAGGGCAGGGGCTTGGTTTTATGAATTATTATTAATTGAGTGTTAAGATGGTCATCGCACTCAAGTAGAAGAAGTAGAACAATATAATGTATGATGCATTTAGAAAACGCACTGCAATTTCAATTTGTGCCAACTTTAATATGAATTGTGTTGAAGATGAATGATCAATAAGCACTTGTGTATGTGTGTCCACATACGTTTGTTGATATATTTTAAAGAATACCATGGTACTACTAAAGTCCAATTAACTAAATGCTATTTTAGAAGTGTAGGCTGCATTTGGTTCTGGACTCTAGGTCAGTGTGTAGTGTTCTTAAACAGTGTTTGTGTGTGTGTGTGTGTGTGTGTGTGTGTGTGTGTGTGTGTGTGTGTGTGTGTGTGTGTGTGTGTGTGTGTGTAAGTGTGAGTGTGTTAGGGCACTGCTGAGCAGGTGTTAGTGAAGCTGCTCTTTAAGAAGGCTGAACCATTGGCACAGCTCAGAGGGATGTGAAAGAGAGAGAGAGAGAAAATGAAAGAGAGGAGTTAAGGAAGAGGAAAGTAACTGGTGTAAAGTGGATTTCCTGGCTGGAAGACAGCTGGTCATTCTCATGGGACTCATTACGGCTCTGACAATCCAGTGTTACACACAGCCTCATGTACATGCAAAACTAGGTCTCTGTTTGCCATGAATGTAAAGCCATGCTAATAAATTTTCTGACCAGCAGCTCCCTTCCTTTCTATATCCCTCCATTTGTGCATTTAAAGAGATAACTCACCAAGGAATTGAAATGCTGATATCATTCACATATTTAGAAAAAAAGGTCTTGGTCCAAGTGTTGTTTTTTATGTTAGAAAATCAATCACACAAGGCATGGAATGACATGAGGGTGAGTAAATGATGACAGAATACAATTTTTTTTTGAAGGTTCTTGAGTTATCCATTTAATTTGGTCCTCTAGTAAGCGCTTTTGATATTCTGATTGTGAATATGGAGATGAGACAGTTAACAACTATAATACTGAACACGATCTCCGGCAGACAGCCTCATGGCTCACTCTCACAGTCGTTATTTAGGGAACTGTGATAGACTGAACTGACGTTACGAGTGTGAGAAGACTTTGCTATCTTAAGAGATCACATTGTAATAAGCGATATAAATTCAGAGCCCATCTGAGACATCTCATCCATTTCTGATGCTCAAAAGCTCACTCATACACTTGCTGTCTTGCATGTTATGTGAGTGGGAGACTGCTTTGTACCTATAGTTTGGTCGTGAGTGCAGAGAAGGGATATTTTTAGAGCTTAGATACGCTGATGTATTGCATGCTTTTTTTGTGTGCAGTAATTTCTTTGTGTGAGGCAGAAACTTGTTTGAGGGAGAAATCATAAAAAAGCCAGCGTGGTGTTCAATCTTTGCTAGTTCGTATTGTGATTTTATAGATAAGAATATTCTGATTTTATATCTGATCGTGCCATGATGAACTGCAGATCTGTGCACCTGGGAATCATTAGATGGGGCTCCGCCCACTAGCAGTGACATCACGTATGAACATTTGGAGTGGGGCTGGAATAGTGATGATGATGAAATCTGCATTAATCTGGATCATTTAGTTCTCTCTTTTGGCGTTTTTATTTGGCCTTTTTGTGCTTTTTTGAGGTACCTTTGTTTTTGCCTTCACGTACGAGCTGCTTCAAATGTGGCTTTTTTTGTGGTGCACTGTGGTAAATATAATTGAAATTTAATTGGCTCATAACCCCTTGAAGGGGTCCCCAGCACCATGGTCCCATACGGTGCCTGTGCGTTTATTGGAATTAAATTCCAGACATTTAGTGAAAAAAAAAAGAAAGATAAATGACAAATCATTAACTACTGAAAAATCCAGATTTTTGGTTTAAGATTTGATTATATTTTTAAGCAGAGGTAACATTCAGCACAGGTAAATTAAATCGAAGTGACAGAGAAGTCATGTTACTAAAGATTTCCAAATTCTTCTGAACTTTCTGTTTAGCAAATAATCTTGAACAAAGTAATTTTTTTACAAAAATATACTGAACAGAGCCATTTTTTATTTTTTTCAAAATTGATAATAATTGGCTCCAGTTTCCAATTATTCAAATAATCATATTAAAGTGATTTCTAAAATATCATGTGCAATTGAAGACTGGAATAATGATGCTGAAAAATGAACTTTGCATCACAATGCGGAATAAACATTTAAATATATATTTTAATATTAATTCACAATACTACAGATTTTACTACTGTGCATAAGAGACTTTTAGAAAAAAAAAAAGAATACTTTTCATCCAAATTCTACATTTTTTTAAAAATAAAAAATCTTACTGGCCCCAGACTTTTAAGCTTCAATTAGAACAGTGCTGTCCAATCCTGTTCCTGGAGGGCCACTGTCCTGCAGATTTCGGCACAACTCAACAAACACACCTGAACCAACATTACCATGTTTTCCTGTTCTATTTAAGATATTTACACCTATAAGCCTTTATTTTCAAATTAGTTTTCGTAATGTTTTTGAGGATCTGTATTAGATTTGTGTCAGAGCACTGAAAGATCAATCTGAGCAGGATCAGTAATCCTGTTTTCCTGTTTCATGTTTTTTGGCGGTGCAAGCCGAGGGAGAGCAGCAGCTCACATCAGTTCATGGTGGCCCAGAGCACCACTCTAATGTGCAGATGTCCATTTCAGACCAGATGAGCTCACAAATCAATAGCTGCCATTTAAAACGGTGGGCCTCGCCACAGTCCCTCTGTACCTGGTGTAGTTTACCAGCTGCCGTCAGAGCTCCTAGCTAGTCCCTGACCCAATCGCTCTCTGATTGGGACAGATGGCCATGCTGGAGTACTAGAGAGACCCGACTGCATGTCCATTTATTCTCATTAGTGAGGAGTCTGATAAAAACCCATTGCAGTCTAGAAGCTCATTTATTTGGAAAGAGCTCCGACGTTCAAGGATATGGTTGGCTTCAGGTGCACAAAGCCATACGGATTTCTATTAAAGGGATAGTTGACCCAAAAATGAAACATTTACTTATCCTCAAGTACAAGGTGTTCTTGTTCATATGCTCCAAAAAGATATGTAGGTCTAAATTAAAATTATGTGTTTTCATAAATGTATTTTAATTGCATGTAAAAATGTCCATCTATTTGGATTTCACAGTTTTATCATAAACAACCTAAAACATATTTGTCATGCATAAATGAGACAAGAATGTGATTTCTGTAATAGTACTAAATAAACTGAATATGTTTTAAATAGTGCTGGGCAATGGCAATCACATCCAAAATAAAAATCTTTGAGTACATGTGTGCTTAGTATATTTTTAAATATATATATATATATTCTATATTATAGAAATTGTTATACTTAAATATTAAATATATTTATATGTAAAATAAATTATATATACAAAACACACACACACACACACACACACAGTACATACAAATATATAATGTTCACAAAAACTTTTATTTTAGATTAATCATGATTAATTGTTTCCCATAAGTTACAGTAAATACAATCAGGTTCATACATTTAGATGTATATATTTATGATAGATTCATCATAGATAAATCCAATTTGTTTCAATTCTTAACTGTTTTAACTAATTGAATCTTACTTGTTCCAGAGCCCTATTTACTGTAAATTTTTTTGTGATTTGAAGAACTGCATTTAAAAGTGTGATCTAATTAAGTAGATCAAGATGTTTCATCATAAACTGTATGATTATTTTTTCAGTCCAGTCCAGTAAATGGTGACCACAACTGTTGAGAAAGATTCTGAAAGCAACATTTTCAGTGATTAATGACTGCATTACAGTCTCTTCCTTACTCAAAGCTATCATATGGCTAAAGGTCATACTCTGAATATAGCACACATCTTATAAAATGCGTTTAAGATTCTTTGTTGGCATTTAATTGGAGTCCTAATCAGCATTCGCAGTAAATTAATGGAAAAAAGCAGCTTGCACATACCTCTAAACGTATCCTTTTGTGTTCAACAGAAGAAAGAAGATCAGACGTGACTGGAATGATGTGAATGTGAATAAATGATGACAGAACTTTCGTTTTTTTTTTTTTTTTTTGGGCAAGCTATCCATTTAAGTGTGTTTGCAGGAGGTGCACCCAAACCCCTCAGACTACGTTAATGCATACTGAGAGTGCGCTAAAGACTTATGATTTTGTGTTCACGTGTGTTTAGAGGTCACAGTGTCTCTCTCAAGCTGTGACTTCAACCTTTTGAGGTGTCAGTGTGATGAGGACGTGTGCGTGAGAGAGAGATAGACTAACACAACCGCTGCCTCCACGCCTGTCACCTTTCACCGAGCAGAAAACACATCCTGACGTTAAATGAATATTAAGGCCAACAGCTTCTTTTACTGGGGTTCACTAGCAGGGGTCTGCACGGTGGGGGGGACTGCAAATATGTGTGTTGTGTTTATGCGTATGTGTAGGAAAATGTGTGTCATTTGGAGTGACAGCTCTTGTGGACGTCTCCATCACCTTCCAGAAGAGGCGTTTCCCAGCTGTCAGAGCTTTGAATGACAGGTCACCGTGTGCCATGTACTTCAGTCCGGCCGTACAAATGACCCTCTTCCCTTCTCTCGGCTTCCCCTCAACCCCCTCTTATGTCCATCTTTGCATTCTTCTCACCTCTTTCATGAGTATCTCTATTGTGTTGCTTACGTTTTTAGCCTTCAGTGTTAAATGCATGAAGAGCGCCGCTATGCCCCTCCTCATGGGCTGGACCCGTATATCCAGACCCATCATCAAACGCTTGACTGCGAGCTAAAGAAAATCTACCCACACACACACACGCTGGTATAAAGAGGCCTATTGTCCGCAGGCTGCTTTTGTGAATGTGGAATTATCGCAGGGGATCCTCTAAACCATCTTAGAGCGACTGACAGCTTCATAGAGAGGGAGAGAAGGGGTGGAGGGGAGGGATGGATGAAGCTGGAGATCTGAAGCGGAGACTCCTGGGGGAGTTTAAGAGCTGCTGGCTGCAGTGAGATGGGACGACACGGGGCTACTTCCTGCTCGTCGTTAGGGTCCGGCATCTGTGTCCAGTTCCAAAGCTCCCGCTTCCTGCTGATGCCTCAGCACTTCCCTCGCAATCATAGGATTAACTAGGAGCTCTCTCAGAAAGAGTAACGAACCATTCGTCTCACCCTAGTAACTAATTGTATCGGGTTGTCAACTGAATATGACAGATTTAACGTCTTTTCTTTTTGACATTCAGCTCTCGTTTCCATGACAGACAGATCCTGGTGTAGAGTAGGGACGTAAAGCCATTGGAAATGGTTTCTGTACTGCAAGGGAAAAGTTACGGCAATGTGGTATAACAATGTATTAGTTTTCTCAACTTTCAGAGTATATATAATATATATACTTGCATTAGAATGAATTGTGAAAGATCATGCAATGGTTGCTGAAGTTGGCTTTGCCATCAAAGGAATATATTATGTTTTATTTATGTATTTATTTATTTTTTATCCAATAAATGTAGCCTTGAGCATAAGACTTCTTTCAAAAACTTTTGAATGGTAGTGCATGTTTAATAATAAGAGTAAGAAAATACCAAGATAAGTTTAAATCTGATATAACATATCATTAAACTTTATTTTGCATATTTGCACAATGCATATTTTTTATTATCAAGCATAAAATGTGTTTTAATGTCAGCGTGAGGATGAGGAATGTATGATGTTTGAATAATATCTAATTTAAATACAAGATATTTAACCTGAAGCATACTTGCTATAGTTTGACTATAACACAGTCAAATACCCTATACCATATACGGGTAAAAAGTTATTTTTTTGTTTTTGTTTAAAGATTTTGTTTATATTCATTGCTAAACTATCAGTACGAGTCCAAAAAATCATAATGCATTCTATAAAGCCTAACTACCTTCAGAACAGCACAATTAGTATTTGTTGGATATTTTTAGTGCACTCGTATTAAGCCGCTCTTACCATCTTAACAAGAGATGTGTTTTGGGTGGAGTACGATGTGGATGGGCTGATGGATTTATATGTGTGATGGGACTCTGGAGGGTCTTCCTTCCCTGCGCTGTAACGGGGGTCCCATGGAATGCCAGGAAATACCACTCCATGCTGTCACTGATACATCACGACACGGCTCTGCGGCCCACTCACACAAATGCCACGTTAGATGCAATTAGTACCAACAGTCACAAACTAAACCGCGTTGATCCATGGGTTATGGGAACGAGCGTGTGTGTGCGTGTGTATTTAGAGCAGTGACAGCTGATACTGGTCAGCTGTCTCATTAGTTTTATCATTAGGCTAACAGCTGAGTACAGTCTCTCTCTCTCGCTCTCTCTCTCTCTCTCTCTCTCTCTTTCCTCCTATTTGTCTTTCTTCCATGTGGTTCTCGTGGGAAATACTTGGAGCAGTGCCCCATTTCCATCTACCTCCTACCATATTCAGATATGCCTTATATGAAATGTAAACAAAGGCCAAACCGTTCAACCCTTTCATCATGTTCTACGGTTTCAGACTCATCTCATATCCACCGTGCCCTTTCCGTATACTCCACATACTGTGCCCTGTGAGTTTGTAATGGTGACTCTAGTATCCAGCTGTTCTGGGGCTTGTCTAATTGTTGGCATGACAGTGTCAATGATATGGTAAGGGGATGCCCTGGTCATATGTGAACATCGCTGGATGGTTGAGATAGACTGGCTGGATTTGGTCTCTCACAGATGCACAATAGGACAGTCGCAAAGCCAGGTTTCAAATATGTATACAGTGTATTGGTTACAGTCCTTTGACATTATTAAATGAGAATTGGTATAAAGATTAATCATCCAAGTCCCAAATGATAAAGATAATTTAATGGTTACAAATTCAAATTAATTGGTTGCCAAATTTTAGAATGGTGACAGCCCTACTGTTTGTTCTTAAAAGATAAGAAGCAAAAGAAACATAATATGAGTCCAGTTATAATAAAGTGTTGCATATATCCTTGGGAAGATGACTATGCCATAATGCACCCCGAAGAACTCAGTGGAAAAAATGAGTCAAATATGGTTGACAAGGCGGGTGAAATGCATATATTTTGTGTGAGATATGTATTTTTGTGCTGGGCAATTTACATGTAAATATTTTAGTAATATATACTGAATGCGTATGTCTTTTTATACATAGTAAATATACACAGTATACTGTAAGTACATATATTATGTTCAAAAACACTTTTATTTTGGATGCATTTAATGGCGATTAATTGTAGCCAATCACAAATTTTTCTGCATATTAGAAGATTGTGTTTTGATATTGCTTTTGATATTTGATATAGCAAAGCAACAAAAGGGGAAAAAACATTTTAGTGAATAGTTTTTAAACGCGGTCATTTCACGTTGCTAAAAATAACATTATTTTGTGCATTTGGTGTATTGCAATGTGTTTATGCGGTTTAAGGTTCATACCGTACAAGCCTCTTTGTCCCGTCTTTCTGCAACCCACCAATTTTTACAAAACTTATCATTAAGCATGGTGTGCTCTGATTGGCCACCTATCCAGTGTGTTTTGATTGGCAGAATACCTTAAAAGTGTGTTGGGAAAGTTACACCCCTTACCATATTTTTGTTATGCAAATCAGAACAACCTCCCTTATAAAGAATGTGCTATGCAAATATTCCACGGAGGTTATGAAGTTCTAAAGAACCATAAATGCAAGTAGAAAAAAATGTACATGTTGCAACACGCTAACATTAAACTATTGAAATCATTTGTGAGTTTGCTGAATTACTGCCAATGTAGAGCGTTCCAAATCAATTGCTTATTAAGTGTCATGGTGGTTGGGATGCTGTATTAAAAGGCAGCTGCCTTTGTAGGGAATCTAAAGCAATAAAGGTACTTCAAAAGGAATTCTTCACAGTGAGCTATTTTTGGTTCCACAAAGAACCATTCACTCAAATGGTTATTTATAATCTTTATAATTTTTATAATCTGAAGAACCTTCTTTTGCCACAAAAAACCTATTGTGAAACAGAAAGATTCTGCAGATGTTAAAGGTCCTTTATGGAAACGTTTAGACAAAAAGGTTCTTCTATGGCATCGTGAAGCGCCTTTATTTTTAAAAGTGTAGGTGTGTTTGCGTGACTTTTAGTAGAGTGACTATAGAAAGGACTGGAGGTCTGAACCTCCGCCGATAAACTCACAGGAAGTGTAAATATTTACCAGCCTCAGTACCTCATTCAGCGCTCTCTGTTTGCTCAGATCTGCATATGCTCCTGTGTTAGCATTACATGTACAGTGTATCTGTGAAAGCATGTTTTTTTTCCACAAAGTCCTTCTGAAAGTGTTATGTCAGATTACTCTGCATGTGTGATGTGAACGACAGCTGCCCAGAACTTCTGCCATCCTCTTATAGGTTTAATGTGCTTAGATTGTGTTACATAATGTACACCCTTAATTTCATTTTCCTTACTCTTGTTTTATTCAACTCTTCAGCCTTTCATAATGTCCTTTGTATGTTTATATGTTATAAATAGCTGTATTTTTAGCACTATATTATTAAAAAACATTTTAAACTACTATTTATTTTAATACAATGTACAACATATATAATAATAATGAAATATTTTTGTAAATGTTTTGAAAAAATATCTCTTATGCTTACAAATGCTACATTTCTGCTTTTCTTTCATCAAAAATACAGTAAATACAGTAACATTGTGACACGTTGTTAAAATGTAAAATATTTTCTGATTTAATATATTATACCATTACTCCAGTGTTATTATCAATGTATTATCGATATCAACAGTTATGCTGCTTCATGTATATTTTTGTGGAAACCGGCATTTTCAAGATTCTTTGAAGAACATTTAAGAGAACAGCATTTATCTGAAATATAAATATTATAAAATTATAATTCTATAATTTAAAAAAATCACTCTGACCCTAAAAATATTAGCAGTATATCAGTTTACTTTGCGTATGCTTACAATCGATTCACGGTTTGGCTTTAGCATGTAGCTAAGCTAACAACATGACAAGTACAAGTTCTGCTAAGTGTCTTAACGGTACTTTTCTTTATTTAATAAAATTATTATTTACTTGCTCATTTAGCAGATGCTTCTCAAGAGATTGGTAGTCAAACTTTCCCTGTGTACTTACCTCATGTTCTCCTCTCCAGTGTCTCTTCCTCAGGTCTCCGAAGTCTCCCCAGCTGAGGTGTATTTTATTCCTCATTAGTAGCTTTAGACAAAATGCATCTGCCAAATGAGTAAACGTGACGTAAATGTAGATTACCTTTCAAGTTACATTCCGGCATTGCTTTCTCCGTGAAGAATACATACAGTTCTACCATGTGATGCTTTAAAATGCAGTATTAATACGCATCTCACCAGGTTCTGGAGCAGAGCTTGTGTGTTTAGTGAGTGTTGTGTACTGAAGTATTTTGGGTTGGCTGGTATAATGAGGAGTCCTGCGGACAGATCAGTGGGTCAGCCAACACCACAGAGACTCACACAAACCCAGAGTAGCTAACAGGAAGTCACAAAAAACAAGGGCCTGAGACGTTTTACAGGAGAGGACATAGACGCTCTTTTTAAAGAATGTCATGATTTTGAATGAATGCTTTTTCTTATATCGTTGTGTGTGTTTGTGGGTTGTCAGACTCCGTTCTCTCTGATTCTCTTTGATTTCTCTGCCGTCTTCTGATCTTTTTACATCCTTTCTCTTCTCTGAGCAGGTTATTGTTTCGGGGCAAGAGCTGTAAAAGGGTTCAATGCTCATAATGTAACCCCCCTCACACACACCGAACCGAGGGCCTGAGGTGAAGGCTAGATGAAAGCGTAAGTCTATAGCAGGCACTCGTCCCTCGAGGATTCTTTGTTGTGTTTTTCGTCTTCCGCAGAGTCGTCTTCACATTCACCTGAAAACCAAACGCACAAAACCTCACACGTACCTCGTATTATGAAACGATCACCCCATCCTACAGCTGCTTAATTCCGCCCAAGGTCGTTGAACTCATTTCACTGATCATAGCGCCGATCCTTTAAAGTCTTACGCACACATACACACAGTAATTGCACCCCCTATTAGGCCTGTATTTTTAGTGCAGACGTTCCCAGAGGTCTGTTAGGCAGAGGATGGTATGGGCTGAGTGGGCAGATGCAATAACACTCCCCTCACCTGTCTCCACCGCTGAGACTCATCATGATTTCACAGTGACACGTACTCCAGCAGCGCTTCTGATATCACGGTCCTCCGTATGGAAATTTTGTTCTTAGTATTTGAGTGTAGAAGGATATGTTTGTACTTGCATTTTCATCAGGCCTAAATTCGCACCGCTCAAGAGCGAGAGGAAACTGTCTGCAGGGTTGGATGTAGCATACTCTATTACTGTTGTCAAATTATTAGTGTCTCTCTGTTCTAGTGGTCTCTGTTATTACTTAGCCGAAATTTACTGAATCAAAACTAACGTTTCAGGGCCACCAAATGAGCTAAAATAGCTCTATTGCTATTTAGAAGTTAAAAGACTGATGCAGACTGTTGTTCTTTTTATAGCATTTGTTTTTAGAGTGTGTAACAATATGGTATTATTCAAAATGAGTTTATTTTGTCGTAAGGTTGACACTAGTCAACCTATCAAGACAAGGGTATGATGTTTAAATCGACAGATAGTTTTTAATATATCCATGCTGCTATACTGTATATTTTAAAGTTGGAGTGCTAAAGAAATTAATGGATGCATTAGATAATAAAGCTTGGATTTTAATTAAGCTTTTTCTTAAATAAATGTTAATGTTAAATAGATCCCCTTTCCCTGAAATTTTTAATTTATGTCTTTGTTTTACTGCATGCGTACTATAGCTACTATAAAAGCCTTGGTAACGTAATTTTAATTACCAGCAGTATGTGCCTTGGTTTTGGTGGTGCAGTGTAAAGTTGACTAGAATTTATTTAGTTTATACTGTGAAGACCTGAACAAAAGGATAAATTCAGTATGCAAATATTACCATTCCTGTACATTCTGAAAACCTCTATGTCAGGTCAAAGAACAGTATAGAAATATTTAATTATTAAACAGTTAATGCATATTTAACATTGAACCAAAATAGATAGCACCCAAGGCTGAAAAGATTAATTTTTCTGAAGCAAAGTTTGAATGTAGCCTGTGGTAAATGATTTGGGCTGAACTTACTGTAGAAGTCTAAAGAACTAAAGAAAGGACTGTCAGTGTAATTAGTAAAACGGTACACATACTACAAGATAATCGGGATAAATTTGGGCTGAACTCTCTCCTTCCGACACATCTTCCTGATCTCTTGCATACCTGTTTATTTGCCTTGCTGGTTTCTGCTAAACTATTTATGTTTTAAAATTTCCTTCAATGCTGGTCTGTCTAAATATGAAAAGCACCATCTATAGATCCCAGCATTCTGTACAAATGTTAAATGAGTGAATGTGTTAATCATGTGTTTGTTAATATATATATATATATATATATATATATATATATATATATATATATATATATATATATATATATATATATATACACAAAGTGAATGACATGAACACTGAAATATGTTCTTTAAAGTGACATATCATGAAATCATGCATCTACAAACCCAACTCCCCAAAAATAATGTTTCTGCTCATATTACATATTGTAAAAGGGGGCATAATACAGTACGCCTCCTTTAATAGTGTCCTGCTGTGCATATAACTGAACTGTATAGGGTTATTGTCTCACCTCTGGATACACTGGAGTCATATTTTTGATGTCTAAACACTGAGCGGTTGGGCCAAATTCCACTCACCGTCCTTGCCAGCAGTCTTCCCAGAGACAAAACTCTATTTCTCATGGCAAAATATATGGGCCTCCTGTCCTCCAATTTTTTAGATGGTATCACTGTGCTCCTGTAAGCAAGAGATTTAGATTTCATGTTTGAATAATATTTATGAATAATCATTTCAATTTCATCACGTTAAATTCATCAGTTGTGATAGTGTGGGAACAGTAAGCTTGGATGGCACACAGGATTCCACCCTCAGCTTATTATTAATAAGTAGCATGAAACAAATATTAGTAGTAATACTTTTTTAAGTGAAGAAGAAGAAAAGTTGGCCGTTTAAACATACCAAAAATCCAACTCCAAAAAGGCAGTTTTTTGAACACCTTAAAAGATTTTTAAACAACTGTTAATAATTCTCAAACTCTCAAACTACTTCGGAAAGTGGATATCAGATTTCTTTATGAATGATAAAATAACCTTACATAAATCATACACCACTTGATTGAGTTCATAAGTACATCTTGTAGAAGTGCATGTATAGGGACTCATTTGGGATGAAATGCATAGAACAAAAATGATGATAAACTTGATTCTTTCTCAACTGTTTATGTTCACCGAAGACATAATTGACTTTTTCGAGTGTAGTTGTCAAGTTTTTGGCATAATTTTGTATGGATTTATCCATTTAAGAAAATGTGAAAGAAAATTCAATTTATTGTACTGAGTTGAGATACTTTGTGTCATCTTGCGCTTGAAGGCTTTAAAATCACATGAATGGTTAAACTGACAAAGGCTTTAAAAATGAATGGTAAACAGGGACAAACAAATCTGTCAACTTTGCCGATCGACCTTCACGCTGATCCTGGGCCATCAGGCAGTCCTTATTGTTGAGCCCTGTCAGTTGTTTAGACAACTTTGTACGCTTGTACAGCTGAAACTTCCACGTCTGTACTGAAAGCGCAGATCATGATTTATTAGCGACGGCAGAAAAAGAAGATTACTTTGGGAAAAAAGGAGAAAGCGGCATGCCTGTGAACAGCCCCTTAGACTGCTTTAATTATTTTTTTTATTAAATAAACTAGACAAAGCAGAATTAAATGAATACAGTGGTCATTTGCAGAAGGGGTGACAGGGGGTGTCTTAGTGGCCCTCTGCCCTCATCCTATAAACAAAGATTTTTTTTAGACATCAGTGCATTGATGGTGACTTCACGTTTCTTTCACTCTTCGTGTCTAGCCACTTATGGTTGCATGCTGATCCTTGTGTTAGGTGACCTACACATTCTCTACCAATATAACACCAAATTCAAAAAGTTTCTGGTGCCCGGCCTCTGTGCAAAGGAGCACTATGACTACCTGAAAACACTTGCTGTAGACATATTCATCACGAATGATTCCGGCAAATATAGATGCATTTAGGCAGACCAGGAATTGTCCCATTCCTGACTGCTATCTTCATTATCACACACAACTAAAGACTTCAGTCACTTAATCTGAGACATTGTTGTCTTGCCCTGGACGGAGTCGGCACAATGTCAGACTGATGACAGCGCACACAGGGCGGGTCTAAGGTAAGATGGTCTTGTCAATCAACTAGCTCGGGAGGGGCCTGTGCAGAACTACATCATTCTGACAGGAATCTCAGAACAGCATAGCTGTATACACAAACTTATATAACACACATTTATGTTTAAACAACTTGTAAGGTGAATTTTGGACCCAGTGACCCCTTCAAAAGCGACCTGATCCAGGTGATCTTCTGGGGTGACATGGCGAGTTCAGCGTTGTTTCAAAGGCCATGCATAACATTTTAGGCTTTTTTAATCTGGGTTTTATTAAAACACATATACATAGAAGCAATATGTATCAATATGTATCAACAAAAGCACACACACACACCAAATTTATCAAGAATAGGATAAATAAGACGAACAACCAAATACTTTTGTTTGAAATGTTAATTAATTAAAAGTATTTGGTTGTTCAGCTCATTTGTCCTATTCTTGATAAATTTGGTGTGTGTGATGTGTGTCCTTTTGTGTCTATTTATTATTTAATAAATAAAATGCATAAAAGTGAAGATAAAAATAGCTAAAATTAAAATGTAGCATTCTTTTTTTTAACTAATGTCACTATACAAAGGGTAAATACTAGCATAAAATATGAATAAAAGGTTAACTGGAGTCAGATCAGTCCCAAAAATGTCCATCCAAGCACCTGCCAAGCAAGTCTGGTTGCCTGGCAACAGCTGTCTTTCTCTCCCTCTTATTATCCCTCTGATGATGCTCTACGCACTTTCCACTGCAAACCTGGTGATAATGCTTAGCGCAGGCTTTTAGCTTCCAAGTGTGTGTTTGTGCAACGTATGTGTGCCGCACCACTCATGTGTTTGTGTTGTTCAGACCTGATGGGGTGGATGAGTTATCGTAGACATGCTGTGTTAGCAGGGTAGTTGTGGTCCAGATTCAGTCAGTGTGGCGAAAACTAACAGCCATCACAGATCAGGCCTGAAATTATTCAAAGGTAAATTCAGAGCCGGTGCAGTGGAGGATGAGTTACACTGCTTTATATAAACCAGCAGCTCTGTGTTAGTGTAGCAAACCAGTATTAGAAAAACAGTGTTTTTTTGTATATTTTCTTTTGTTATTCGATATAGATTTTATCTGTAACACTTCGCAATAAAGTTAATCAGTTAGAGAACTAAGAATGAACAATACTTCTTAGTTAATACTAATTTTAGAATTTACTAATGAGTTATTAAAATCACTGTGAACTAACATGAACTAACAATGATTGTATTTTTAACGTTAACAAAGATGAATAAATACTGTAAGAAATGCATTATTCATATTATTTGTTTGTGTTAGTTAGTACATTAACTAAAGTTAACAAATTACACTTTATTGTGAAGTGTTACCATTTTATCCTAAAAATAAGGGTGGGCAATATGATTTTTTATATGATGTGTTTTTGCTGAGTGTGCTGGTAGCTATAAATGTATGCCTTTTAATTTTTTCTTAAATCTAATTAATAAATTTACTTAGAACAATAAGATACTATAAAGCTGTTACCAATCAAATGACAATCAGTGTCAGTCTATCTTTGCACCAAAAATGTGCAACGGAAAGTGCTTCCGAAGGGTCTATTTACAGCCAAGAATTGGCATGAATGCATTTACACTGCAATTGCAATTGCATAAGTAATGCTATGAGAATATAAAGTGTAACACTTTCTTTACCAAAAAGTGCTGTTAGTCCCTTTACACATTTGTACTTTCATTACCAAAAAGTGTTGTCACCAATGTCCTGTTTTATTATATTTTATATTTTTATTTTATATTTTAATACACGAAACTGCATTTTAAAAAAATAATTGATCAAATATGTTATCAGGAAAGTTATTGCAAATATATGCATTATACTGTCAAGTTTTTTTTACCATCTTCAAATGAGTTTGTCCTTAGGGAGCGCCTCTGAGAGGTGTGTTGAAAAAATCCTGAAATTAGATTTCATATGAGATAAATTATGTTTGTTGCTGTATATCTTTCTCATATTCTCTTCATTATTACCTCCTCAGTGAGTGCGGGATGCATGTAAGGTATTTAAAACTGTGAGAAAGTGGTTTTGAAGCCGTGGAGAACAGCAGCTCTCGCCAGCATTGTGTGATATTGGCCGTTCTGCAGCCTCAGGCGCATACACACGCTCGCACACACCTGCTTGGATCTAATTTGATAGTTTGGAGCGAGGGAATGGGCTTATACTATAGGACATGGTTTTTCGGCATCCTTTTCACTGTATCCTGCCCTTGTCTTCTCGGTTGGGTATGAACACTTGGCTTGAGCTGCAGAAACAGACAGGAAGGCTCAGTAGTGCAAATTACATGCATTCACAATGAGCATGTTGGGTGTCCAGATTTCTTTGTCTGCAGGTGGTGTGTGTGTTCCAGATGTGCCGATTGATCACGGTTGGACCCGCTTGGCAGAAGGGAAACGGGTAAGGAGAGAGAGAGGCCAGTGCATTGTGTGGTGCGGCGGATTTTTAAGGACAGCTGGCAGCGACAGCGCAGGAAGAAGA
Organism: Puntigrus tetrazona; assembly: GCF_018831695.1. Taxonomy (NCBI): domain Eukaryota; kingdom Metazoa; phylum Chordata; class Actinopteri; order Cypriniformes; family Cyprinidae; genus Puntigrus; species Puntigrus tetrazona. The sequence goes on along the minus strand of NC_056711.1, from coordinate 5,753,203 downwards.
TGCCAGCGCAAAACTTTACTGTTTCTCTCTCTCTCTCGTTCTCTCTTTCCTTCTTTTCTCTCCCTCCTTCGTTCTGTTGTTCAGGAAGTACGGACTGAATGAAATCCATTGACTGGCACTGGTCTGGTCTTCACTGCCTCGGCAACAGTTGTCAGGGTGAGGGGCCCTAGGACACCCCCGCTGAGAACCAAAGTGTATTAAACACAATCCAGAACAAATCATGTGTAAACGGAAAACGGCTCCAAAATAAACCCAGACCAGAGTTGTGTGGTGTGCACCAATGGGTCTGCATTTAAATGGGCCTGGCCAAGTTTACTTGCTGTCATGTTTGTTTATGAAGTGAAAAATTAAGGGTGTCAAGGAAATGCCTAAACATGCTTCAGGAAGCGCTTAAGAATTCATTCAATCTTAATATTTCATTGACAGTGAGGGCATTGTGAGCATAAATAACATCATATTTTTGACATTTTAATTGACCTTTAATTGACCTTTTGTTGTGGAATTAAATAGGTATGAAGCTAATTAAATATTTACAGTTAAATACCGTAATTTCACTAAGTGATATAATGTTAATATACCAACTTATTAAAGTACTGAAATCTGTTTTCTGCCTTTGAAATACACTGATTACTGTCAAAAGAATATATAGAAGGTGCTCAGTGTCATTCACACAAACACTAAACACGACTCATTAAACTAAAATATGCAATAAACAGTAATTTAACAACATTTTTTCTTTTTTTTCCTGATGAAATCACTGTCATTTTTTACAGTGTATACATAATGATTCTTATTACTTTTATATCTCTTTTCATGCAATGTCATAATCCTGTTTCAAAGCAACTTTATAGTTAATTTTAACATCTCAACAAAAAATACTCTTCTGGCCTAAATTGATCATTAAATATTCTTACAATTAAGATTTTTCATAAATGTTTTTGAGAGTAAGATTTATATTTTTCTAAAATAATGTTCAATTTAAAACAAAAAAAGATTCAAGGGTGTCTGTGGAAAAATCACACACACCTGATTCCACTAATCACACACTCACCTGATCACACAGCTGTTTCCAATCGGACACACATTATTTTAAGCAAAGGATTTCCCATTTCTTTCAAATTTTGGGGCAATGTTGACATCAACGGGCGAGCAGATAAGACATATGGTCCTTGACTGATCCAATATTAAATAGAAAATTTGTTATTGCTTCTCAATGGGAATGAGTCCATGCAACATCGCTCCAAAAAATCCCAAAATATCTTAAAATGTTTCCCCTATGTATCACATCTTAAGCATAGTAATAGTGATGCTGACTTTACCAACATCACTAGTAGTGTATGTCCTCTGTGAGCTTCTGCATGTGTGAAAGCAGTCAGGTATCAAATATTATGTTACAGTGTGTGTGTGTAAGTTAACAGCACAGTGCTATTTTCTCTTTCATCTGATGAATTCCATCTTTTTGAGTTCATCCTGTTTGCACATCAGCATGTGTTCCTCTGATGCATGAGTGTGCTTAAAAAATTGCTCACATTTGATTTTCTTTCGTGGTAGGGACTTTCCAGTTGACTTTTATTGCTTTTATGCTGGGCTAATGATATTTTCTATCACACAACCCCAAACTAACCCTCACACGAACCTTTTGCACTTTTAGATTAGTTTGTTTATTAGGTTTTTTCTCTTTTTACTATGCTGCGCTATCCATTCATCTGCATACACAGGCATCCTTTTTCAGCTCTCTCTCTCTCTGTAAACTCGTTCTTCTTTGGGAGTGTTTACCTCCACAGGATGAAGAGGCAGGTTTGCATGTGGAAGCGTTCTGCTCAGCATAATGACTGCTAATTTCACAGCAAATAAGTCAACAGAGATTCCTTTGAATCACACACCATTTACGACCGGCCGCGAACAGACAGCATTCCTCTGACTGGAGCTAAAGCTGGAACTGTCCTCTTATCTATTGAACTGCCACTGAACTGTAGAGTCTTTAGCTCTAAACTGAACAGTGTGTTTCTGTATCTCTCACACACATGTAACACTGCCTTACTTTATTCTCAGCTAATGAGACTTGCTGGCCTGCTCTGAGCGCACACAAACACTCCTACACAGCCCAGAATAACAGCAGAGTGCATGATAAACTTTATTCAACCTTTAACGCTTTCTCCGTTATGACATAGACATCGTAGTGCACATCTGTCACTCATGAATTCACAGAAGACTTTAAATGACAACATACAAATGCTAAGCTACTAACATGATGCTAAATATGCAATTACGGCTTTGCAAAGTGATAAGTTGCTGAAACATATATTTCTCTTAACGTGTTGCTTTAGATATGATATCAGAAAGATAAATCATTTTTAGTCAACAAAGTTACCAAAAACCTGTTAAAGAAATGTATGAGATAAAAAAAAATATGTTTTAGTTTTTAATTTAAGTAAAAATAATGAATCACAATTATTTTTTATTCTGAATTTTAACATGCTTGAAAATCTATTACAGTTTTGGATTTCTATGGTCTCTTAATGTGTTTTAGTTGTATTTTATGTCTTATTTTTTATTTATAATATATTATTCTTGTTTTATTTTTTCCTGTACAGCACTTTGGCCCACTTTTTTGTGTTTTTAAAGCGATTTATAAATAAAGTTTGTTTGATTGATATCTTCTCATTAACACACCAGATAAGTTAAAATGATCAAACAACACGACTTCAGACACAATTGAGAAAAACAGGCACAGTTTCCTTAGAATGAGCCTGATGCTATTCAAATGTAAGACATAAATAATAAATCTGAGGTAGTGTGGATCTCTTCTCACCTATCACACTCATGCGTCTATGTCTTTCATCTCCGAGCTCTGTACGGGGTTCTGCAGCTCTGTGGATGTGATAGAGTTTATCACTTGCTCTCGTCTGGATGTGAAATGGATCACAGACCCACTGCTGCACACGTTCCCCATTAGATAGTTGCAGACCTAAACAGATAGATCATTCCTTCACGCTTGCATGCGTTTGGCTGCTGAATAAAGAACATGGTCGCTATATCAGGGTGATCCTGGAGCGTGCGTTACATGTCAATTTGAAATATACCAATGAAACGACTTGAAATGGCTAATCGGGACCCCAGCATTTATCCAGCACTCCTTGTGCTCGAGTTACGAATGTACACGAACTGTGAGGACATCTGGATTAAGCTTCTCACCGATCAACTTGAGAGATAACAAATGTTGAAGCTCTTTTTTCTTTGAATTTCAGTCTTTTTCCCTATCAGACATTGCAGTGGGATTACACTCAGCTGGGACAATGCTCCAGTTCATTATAGTTGCTTTATAACACTTATTATATTTCCTAATTTTCTATTTAAGGTGTTTCTAAAGGTTTAGTGGCTACTGAGATACTGCAGTGACTGGTAGCACACAAAAGGCCCCAGTTAAAACTTTTTGTACCTTCAGAGAGTGTTGTTATGTTAATATGCTCAGTTATTTATATATAAAGTTATGCACACAAGACGTTGCATTCCCATTGCAGTTTTACTATTCATGTAAATTCCATTACTGACTATTTTACATTTGATGTTGGTTTGTTGTCAAATGAAGAGGAAAGCCTGAACACTTTTTTCTTGTAAAGTATTTATTTATTTGAAAACATTTTCTGATAGACATCTACATACTGTTATTCTTGTAAACACACAGTATGAAGATTACGAAGCAACATGCGCTTTTAAGATTATAGAAAAACACATATAACCTCTCCTGAACAGCACAATCTGTTGTATAATCGAATGGCTTTACCAATATTTTTCTAACGACGACTCCAAAAAGCTACTTACACATACAATTCACTGCAATCTTCAGCTAAAATGAGCACTAGTGACCTTTCCACACAAATTATGATCACATGGAAATTAAACTGTTAATAAAAACTTTAATCATTTCCTTGCATAATACTAATTCCATACGTAATTTGTGAACTATATTTTAAAACATATGTGCATAATCCATAATATAACAATGTAATATAATAAAAATCCCAAAATGCATGAACTAATACATTTGTAAATGCGATTTATAAATTAATACATTCACATATGCACAGATTTTCTAACATAGTAAACTTGCTCAGTAGCTCACCTGGTACAGCATTGCATCTGGCCTGTCAAATGCCAGACACACAAAAAATGTAAATGCGGAGTAAAATGGCAAACACCACATCTTCTTCTGTCAAAGTGATTTAAAAGTGAATGAATTTGTCCAAGAAGCTATGTTATTATTTTACAGAAATATCAGCAGAGGTGTGCTTTCCAAGTCTGTGTTGAATCAAATCTCTCTACCTGTTTTTTGGTTTTAATTTAAAAGTAACAGACATTATCAAGAATCTCTACATTTACATTTATTCATTTAAACATGCTTTCATCCAAAGCGATTTATAGTAGCGAAATACAGTAAGCGATGCATCATAAATAGATATATAAACAGAGGAAGTGCTTGCAATACAAAAGTTTCAAGCATTGTTGAGAGCATTTCAAGCTAAACAGGAAGAGCCAATTGACAATTATAATTCAATTGATTAAATAATTAAAATGTGTTTGCCATAGATGGCATGCTGTGTTTTAATGTAATTAGAAATGAACACGCCAAAAAAAAAAAACACCTGAAAATCTATTACAGTGGGGCAGATATTTCCCCTTAATAAAAAAGTTAATATACGCTGTTGGAGACTGACATTAAAATCATGGTGAAATAATAGCCTGAGTGTGTTATTAGACCAGCGTGTGACAGGACTCCGTGCTACTGCACATAGCTGAAATACCCAGCAAAAAGCAAACCGCACTGTCCCACAATACGCAACAGATGAAGAGCCAGAGATGTGTGTGTGCGCGAGGACACCTGTCCCCGAAGCTCACTCCTCTCTACGGCTGTCTCTCACACATCCTCACTAATCGCTGATTTGGCAGCGTTACTCTGACAACATTCCAAGGTCCAGTTTCAGGAGAAGAGCTCTCACACACAAGCTTACACAATTACACACGGACGTACACTCACACGTCAAACACGCAGTCATTCTGGGGGCTTTATGTCCCTTTTTCTTAACATGGTCTCCGTTTTGAACTTTCCTCGCAGTGTTACAGCTGTGAACTCACTTGCGAAATAAGGTTTAGACGTAATACTTGTAAAAAAAAGTGCTAGTATATTAAGCAAAGTTCTCATATCTCACAAGAGGATCTGACAAACAAAAGCCAAGATAGTGATAATGCAATAGTCCATAATTGAACTCTTGGACTCGAGCAACTGATTTACTGCTTTATTTGTAGAGACCTCGAAGTTCAACGTGTTTGCAAGTGTGCAAGAAAAATAAATGAACCCTGAAAAGAACATTTTGATAGAAGCATACTTAAATACTTGCATGCTCAGTAACTTCATTATCCAAATAACGTCTCCCGTTAAGTAATCATACCTACGAATGATACTTGAGATAAACTTTTTGTTTTACTAAATAATTTGCTTTCGAATTTTCACATGATGCTTTGAAAGCTTAGATGTCTTTTTAGTGGATTACTGTACATGGGTTTTTAAAGACTGAGGGACAAGTCAGAATAATTTTCTGGAGTAATCAGCAGCATGCCACAGATGCTGGCGTTACAGCTTGAGCTGTATTTAAGCCAGAACATTCTTCTGGCGACAAGCATGAAAAGGTACATTTGAGCAGCTCTTTGAGTGTGTCCGCAGTGCCTGCTTTCCTAAAACATTCTGGCTTTGTGTTGAAGAGCCAAACGCTTTCACACAGAATGCGTCTCTCTGTGGAAACATCTGGAATTTGAAGGAATTAAGGATGCCAAATATGCTGCCACAAAACCTCCATAGCCAGAGGGCAAAAATAGGAATTATAATTATGAATCTGAGTTTTTCAAACTCTTTTCCTCTTGTATTCACAACCTCATATCATAACAACTTGCAACTATTCATTTAAGGGGCCGCCAGTTGCAGCCTGGGTTCGCTTGGTGCCCTACGTGACTTAATTAGTTACTTAAGGGACAGTATTTTCAAAAAAATGAAAATTCTGTCATATTCACTCACCCTCATGCCACTCTGCGAAACATAAAAGAAGATATTTTGAGAAACGTTTGAGTGTTTTAGTCTACAATGGAGATCAATGTCATTTTGTTGCCAGTGTTTTAAAAATATTTTTTTTTCTTGTTTTTTCACAGGACATAATAGTCATATTAGGTTTGAAATAACATGAGCGTGAATAATTGAATTTTATTTTTCATTTTTGGATGAACTATCCATTTAGTTTAACAATAAGAAGTCAGACTGTCAATGTTTATTACTTTGTTAAAATTCTAAACGAAAATCATTTTTCCTTTGCTGTATTCTATAGGTAATGACAAAAATATTTAATTCTTGTGCTTCACTAAAACTGTAGTTAGAAGTCTAGTTTTGTTTTGTCAATCTCTCAGTATTTGTTCAAATTCTAAAAAATATATAGTTTTCTTTGTAATAAACCAAACTGATCTTGCCATCCAGTGATTATGTAATTACATTGTAAAGTTTTGACATGTTTGATGTTCTTTTTCACCAACAATAACTGCAAATATTTTCTTTTCTTTTTTTTTTGCATTCTTCATGCTTCTGCCATCTCTGTCGCCAGCCAACGGTAATAAGCATGCATGTGGAACAGTTTTCATGAGTGTCTTCTTTTGCCATTCAGAACACAGGGTTCACATTCTGCTGTGCTGGCATTTAGACTCATTTCAAATTTCCTAAAGCTCTCTGTAAACTTCTGTCAGTATGGCGGGGAGTCCCTCACCCCAGCCAGCTTCAGTCTGGACTTCAGCCACTTGTCAGAGGAGTCTCCACGCTGACGCTACGTTTGACACATCTCTCTTCTCTCAACCTCTCACTTGCTTGTCATTTTTCCCTTCCGCCTGACTCCCTCCCCCCTCACCCGCTTTCCCTCTGTGCGTCATAAGCGTTGGTGTCTGCAGCGGCTTTTTAATAAGGGGCTAAAAAATGTCGCCGCTCTGCCGTCCAACGCCACAGACTAACGGTAAACATCTTGTCTGGTCAGAGCGCAGTGCCAACCGGGCACACACATGCACATGAAAACATGTTTTTACTTTATTAAATTTAGCAAAAAATAGTCGGTGACTCTGGCTTTTCTGTAACCACATCGAAGGTATTAATTATGCTCATGCCTCTCAAACTCTGCCTCTTATTGCATACCTCAGACCACCGATGAGTGTGTGTGTGTATGGGTACACACACTACACACACTTAACCAGCAACAATTACAGAAGCGTCTGGCACAACATGAGTCCAGAAAACACACTTATACACAAATCAGATTAATACAGTGCAGTCGGGAGGAGATTTCCTGCACCCTCTTTTTTTAGGCCTGTTTATGCAGTGAGGCTTTCTTTTTGGTCAAAAAAGTATTCAGTGCGTTGACTGAGGATACAGACCAGCACTGAGTACAGAGAACCATAATCATCCTTACACAACTTACAAGTCAGGGACGTTATGGTTTAAGGGCTATTTTTATTTTTAAAACTTAATAGGGGCATTATTTGAAGTTATATAATTCGATATATCATTTTAAGTGTTCTCTGTGGTTCATTTATAATTTTAGTTTAGTTTATAACCATTTTCCGCTCTCTCTCTCTTGCTCTCTCTCTGACCATTATAATTAAACGAGCTATTTGTTCCTTATAGGCTCTCTCTTTTCATGTAAAGTATAATAAAAGCAATTTTCCCCTGACACTTTGCTTTTAAGTCCGATATATACTGCATCTCTTCATCAGTGTCTTTGCAGAGCATTTGTGAAGTCAGAAACCCAACATCTAGGTTACTGCATCAAAGTTTTGAGCTCTGAAAGTTAGTGTATTCTCCTGATATGACCCCTTTAATTCTGAAAACTATATATTATAGTGCGCTGATTACAAGGACCCTGAGGTGTACTCATATACCCTGAAATGCATGTGAGTCATCAGGTACTTTTTGTGTGTTTATAGTGTATACCACACATAAAGCAGGGATGGAGTCACGGTGAAAGCTGCAGTGTGGAGTACCAGGTGCCCACAGTTATCTTGTGGCCTATCATCAGCTCAAAAAAAACACATAACTTTTGCATTAGTAATATACCAAAGCCCTGTGAGACGTCCACCATTTTGGGTTTTGTGTGAGCTGTTGTGAAATGGTATCACTGTCTTAAATTTTCTGTACTGAACGCCTGTAATAAATGCCAACTCCTGTGTCATCAGCATCACACGCATCGAAGACCGCATTGTTGTTTTTGCACAACAAAAGTATTCTTGTAGCGTCATAAGATTACGGTTGAACCACTGATGTCACATGAAATATTTTAACAATGTCCTAACTTGGCCTTAAACACGATAGTTCACTTGCTGTCTATGCAGGGTCAGAATGCTCTCAGATTTCATCATATATATATCTTAATTTGTCTTCTGAAGATGAGCAAAGTTGACTAGTTTAAAATGACATGTGGGTGAGCAATTAATGGAGTAAGTAATTAATTCATTATTGGATAAACAATCCATTTAACAACGATTACACTCTCTCTCTTTTACACTCTATTCAATGCTTTTTGCATCTTCCATTTTGACAGGATTTTTAGCCAAGAGTCTGTGTCTGATCAGAGACTAGCATACAGGATCTCTCCAGATGCTTCATATGCTGAGATCCATGTAAGTGCCTCCCTTCTTTAGTTCACCACACTTATTTTATGTTTCAGGTAATTGGATTAGATTGGCAGTGGCATAACCCGTTTTTGAATTCATTTTGATGTTTGTTTTGTATCATTGTTCTGATGGAAGATAAACCTTTGCCAATTTGTAAGATTTCTGGTTAGTTGATAGTCTGTTAGAATCTGATGGGATCTATGATGCCATGTGCAGAAAAATAGGCACAAAACATTAAAGATCCAGCAGTATATTTAACCGTGGTCACGGGTTACTTTTTTTATCCCTCTGTATCCCTTTAAATTCATCTCACATGTGCCAAAAAGCTCTTTTTTTTGTTTCATATGACCATAGAACCTGGTCCCCTTTGAAGTTACAGTTGTGTCTGCCAGCTGAATATGCTGGAGTTTGTTTTTGGATGAAAGCAAAGGACTTTTTCTTAAAACCCTCCCAAACATCATGTGGTGATGTAGGAACTGTTACATTTTTTTTGTAGTCTTTCCGAACCCAAAACTGATATCATTTCTGCAATTTTCCGGCTGTGAGACCTTGGAAAGACTTTGATGACTTAAACTATCCTCCTCATCTTGCGTTAAGATGATATGGACATAAGACCTCTTGATTTAATTGGAATGTCTTGTCCTGATTGTTGAGATGGGGATTTTCAATGTTTAATTTGCTTAAAGACTGTTTTGTAATCTTTTGCACATTATAACTACATTTCGTAGATTTGTAATTAATAAGAATTTCTAGGGGCGCTAACATTTATGACCAGTGTTTAACGGAGAACATTTTTCCCACCAAAACTTTAAAATATATATACAAAATGACAAAAAAAAATTCTTAGTTACCATACAACTTTTTGGGTCTCTTTGCGTTCCTGTACTCACTGTTCAGTTGTTTGTGCATTAATGTATTTTTTGGTTTCACAAAGCAATGGTTTTCAGTGATGGAGAAAATTTTCATACGGTTTCCTGCAGCAACACACAGTTCATTTCTTCAGCGCTCTTTAGGATGACTTCAGCATCGCTCGTGCCACTGCGTGACCAAACACATTACGCATCTGTACATAAACACATGTCCTCATTGAAGTCAGCTTCAGCAAAACTAATTATGCAGAAATATAACCAAAAGTTTATAAAGCGTTTTGTAGCATACATGGCAAGATTACAGATCTGACAAATCCCATAGAGCGTCTGATTTTGAAGAGTCTGACTGTGAGGTGACTGATTTCCAGTGAACCCTGAGCAATTACCTCCAAAATACTGCACAGTGGGACAACCTGGTAATAGGGTGACAGCAGTGAAAGGTGACATGCAGGGAGGAAAAATGAGGGAAATCGAGGCTTCTTGGAGTCAGAGAACCCTGCAAGAATGAAAAAAAAGGTGTAAAGGAATGAGGGATGCAAAGCCTCCCCCTGAGCAAACACAGCTCTGAATCAGACACACCAATTTAGACCTGGCTCTCTCAAACACATTTGTGAAAGGAGCTCTTGAGCTGCAGAGTGAAGTCCACGCACACGAGCACACACACACACACACACACACACACACACACACACACACAAACACACACACACACATATCTAAAGGCACTGAATGAGTCTCTTCAGAGCTCTAGGGAAGCAGGATGTTCCCCTTCAGGACATATTTGAGTCTTTCAGCTCTGGAGAGCCTGCAAGTCTCCAGCAAACAAACACTCACAGTCACAAGTGTAATTTGTGTTGCGGTTTGTCCTAGTCCAAAACTTTTTTTGTGTTACTCTGCACAAAATTATTCCTATTACGAGAACTAATTATTCTCTTACACTGTTGTATTAAATTCATATACGCACATTTGTTTAAATTTGAGGTGTTACTTAAATTGCATCAGAGTAGATTTTACACCAGTTACTCTCTCTCTCTTGCTTACTGTGTGTTATACTTGCAGTTTATTTGTGATTATTTAAGTAATTAGATATAGTCATGTCTTTTGTATGGTTTTGTGCAGTTAGAATAGCTAATTGGTGTCATTAGCAACTTTGGCTTTATTGACAGCATTTGATATGGCATTGTTGGTTTGCTAATACTCGTAATGCTGGCAATAAGGCTTCAGTAGCTAACAGCACAAATTTGCTTTAACAGACAGGTTAATTAGTGTCATTATACAACTTATCTTCACCACTGGCTGTAATAAATTGGCTTTGAAGGATTTCATTATTTTATCTCACTCCTTTTTATCCTAAATTTGCCTGAAAACTAAAAAGAGGAATTACATTTTTGGTAATTCATTTAGGGTAACAACTCTTGCTGTTCAGGATGATTTGTGATTCAGTTGTAAATAAAAATGCTTTGGCAACAAGTCCCCTCTCGATATTTCAGTGAAATAAATTTTGCATAGTGCTAATCTAGCATAATTTTGGTCATGACGAAGTGTTTCAACACTGCTGACATGTTGACGTTTATTTGTTGTAATTTATTCATGATGTGTGCACAGAATAGACACTGGCAACTTGCTACTGGAGAACAAAATGATTTTGCTCTTTGTTCAAATAATTAACATTTATCTACCTTATTTTTCAATGTGGAAGCAAGCCTTTTTTTGTCAATGTGGGAGATTTCCAGTTCATTAGCACCCTAGGAAAATAACGAGTAAAACAACAAAGTGCAATAAATGCTAAAACTGCCATGACACATCATGAAAGAGAAAAAACAATTGTTAATTGTTTTTTTTTTATTTAAATGTCAGCGTTTTAGTTAATGATTTCAAGCCTTTCAGAAAGCATACCGGCCCTTTTTTATGTTTTTTGTTAAAAATGTTCCAAACTGGTCTCATAAAAATATGTACCTCTATGCACTTTTTGTGCAACGCCGTTTTTTACGTACCGTACTGCACATTTCCCGGCAAAATGTCCACTAAGTGGTGCCGAAACACAATTTCAGTACTTGAACCCTGTCACGTTTTTATTACATTAAAAAAAGGGAATATATATACTCATACCAAATATATATACTCTATACCAAATCCAACCCTAAACTTTCCCGACAGTGTCAACAAATGCAAAAATGATATGAAAACGCAATTGCCGATGCAACTGTGCCATTTCAACTTCCTTTTACACCGATTTGAACCGTTTTGTCAAGCCGTGGTTACACAGGATTCAAACCATCTCTGTAACTCCGTGAGCTACTAAACAAACCTAGTCTATAAAAACACCTAGATATGAAGCTGGATATGTGCGATGCTAATCTTCGAAAGCATCAGTTTTCAAACATCCCAGAATATTAATATTGTTTTATTAATTGAAACTCTGTAAATTCGTGCGAAAAGGAATAAAATGTATCTTGAATTTTACTGCCTCTAGTGTTCATTTCTATCGGAAACTGCAGTGATATGTACTTGTTGGTATGTATTTCGTGTCTCGCTAAAAAGAGCACCAAGGTACGTTTATGCCATGAGACCAGGTAGGAAACTTCGATGCATCAGTATTCTGGAGTTTCAAAATGTACTTTCTTTCATTGCATTGCATTCGAACGCAGGATACCCTTATCAAACGATCTCCCTCTTTTGATAACCATCGGCTAAATCAGCCTGAAATACAGAGCGTGGCCAGTATTGATTTAAAAAGAACGTGACAAGCGAGCACTGGTTTTGTTGTGTTTATTGAAAAGGTTTTGATTGACAGCATAATTCCGTCAGGCACAGACTGATAGTGTAAAGAGGTTTAACAGCTCGGAAGGGGCACAACTGAAACAGAACGGAATGTTCCACAGATACAGAGATATGGAAAAATAACACAAAACACTGTTAGTCAACTATTCCATTCTTTTGTTAAACAGAGAGGGATGCAGATGCCGAACGCCTTTAATTCTGCAAACGTGTTACCTCACCGCGTAAAGAAAGAACTCTACCTGGAATGCAATGCAATTCTTCTGTAAGAAAATACTGTAAAGAAGCTTTCATCCCTATTAAAACAAAACACACCTATATAAAATCTACTCGACATATAACAATCATTTGCAAATTTAAATCTATAACTTAATTTAATATCTTAATTCTAATAAGAGCTGAATGGCACTATCAAATAGAGCTTAAGAGGAAAAGAACAAATGCGTAAAATGAAAGAGTGTCGACATCAGACCAGTATTGCTCAACATCCAGCCACTTCAAAAGCGCTGGGAAACACATTGTCCTCTGAAACTGTCTGGATGTTCATTGTAAACATTTGAGAAAACTTTCTTCAACCCCTCAACGCATCTTGGCTGCACCTCCATCCCAAAACACACAAGCATGAAGGAATGCTGTCCTTTTTGAATAAGAGAAGGTCACGGAAGCAAGCGGGTGAAGAAAAACAAAACAAAACAAAACATAAATACAAGGAAATAAATAATGTGGGTTTGTGACAAGGAGGGAGAAGGACCACCAACATTGTTTGATATGTTTGAAACAATGCGAAAGGGCTGTCAGTAGTAGAGCGGAGGATGCGGAGGTGAGCCAGAGGTTACAGGTTGTACGACAAAAAAAACAAAAAAAAAACCAAGCTGAGAGCGATCGCTTGCCCACACCAGTAAACGAATAACTCCACACGTAATGGACGAACACTCAAAACACTGTCTCCAACAGAACATGATGTCCCTCAGCTAGAAGAAGAAATTACAGAACAACGTCATCCGTCTCTTTAAGAACCCAATCTGAGAATTAAGGTAACGAAGTGCCTTACACATACCGACTCATTTCGAAGAAACACCCTGCTTATATCTTTTTTTGATGTGGCCGTACATTCAAAAGCAATATTCAGCCACTCAACTCCCTCCCAGGCACTTGACAAGTACAAAAATTCAATGGTTTGCAGGAGGGAGCACCTGTACAGTCACCTCCTATCAAATCTACAGTTTTCGAAGTTTAGCAGCAAGCGAATCATCCTCTTTTTTTTTCCCCCATTATATATTATTGCCGGCTTTCTGCTTGAATGCAATTGTCTGAGGACACCCTGAGACACGACCAAGCTATCCCATAATGCTTCGCTTAGATTCGCAGGGCCAGAGACACTCATCTGACAACCATGCACGCTAGAGTTGAATAGCAATAACGGTTCTGTACTCATTAACATAAAATTCAGAGCAGAGAGAAAGATTTTGGCACTTTGCAGACACACCGACCCGGAGGATTACCTCAAAATGTTATTATACATATTCATTAGCAAAAGAGCAAATAAGAGCGACAAACTCATAATATGGTTTCACCATACATCTATATGCTATGGTAGGTTTTACCCACACAGCACTCCTTCATATCATAGAGCTGAATGAAAAGACCACCAGCGCTCATAATCAGAGAAAACCAACACTGTTTCTTGAAATACTGTAGCGAACGGATCTCATGCATGGAAGCCCAAATGTGGACACTTTTTTTCCGAATATACAAAAATGATGAAAAGTGCTTTTAAGTGTGAGTATGACTGGAGTTAAAAATACAACGGTGCAGTTTCCTCTTGAAGATCAGAAGCACTTGTGGTCCTTTTATCATTAAATTCAATACTGAGATATGGGCAAAGCAACTTCTGGCGTACTCTTTTCGTGTTTAGAATTCATAATTTCGTCATTTTGCTCTGCTGATATCACCAATTAGCTTCTCATACATTCTTGTCACTGTAAACTAAGAAATGGAAGAAAACAAGCAAAAATAAAACACAACCCACCGGTTGAAATCTTGCACTTCTGTGGTAAATAACTTACAAAATTGAAAAGAAAAACCCTTTGTTTACAGTACCAAAACCCGACTATAATTTTAGACCCCCTTAAAAACCTTACGTCTATAAATAGCTTTACAAATATACATGTTAATTCAAATAAAACTTTTGTTTTGCTTTTTTAAGATTAAATGTTTACATGATCTCAACAGTGTATGCTCACTTGCTCTTAAAATGTCATTCTTTTTTCTTTTTTTTTTTTTTAAGTACACTGCTACCGACTGCAATATGATACATATTTATATCTATATATTTACAATAAAAACTTTAATATACGTACAAAGCACACAGTTATATATATATATATATCTTCTAATTAAATCTCACATCTAGGAGACCGTTCTCTCTTTTCTTATTAAAAAAGGATGAAAAATGATCTTTGTGAGGAGTGGAGAGGAGAGACTGGCCATGGGTTTGATTCTCACTCCAGTCAGATATATTGCTGTAAAAACACTTCCTGTCTGTGTGTGACAGGACGACTCTGTCTCTTCAGAACTGTGCTGTAACACAGCGTCGATCCGTACTTTTTGTTTCCTGTCCAGCAATTTGTCTGTTTTTTGTTTTTTTGGTAGGCACGGAATGGTTTGACCCTTCTGACTGCGTCGCGCAAAAGGAAAAACGAAACTGGCCGAATATAAAAATAGGAATTCTCTTTTCATAGACAAAAAGCTGAATAATGATTTGGAAGAAAAGGAGCTGAAGGAGAGGGGCGTAATCCGTCCTTCAGACCTGTGAACAGCTGGAAGTCTGAAGCTTCTTGTCGAGCGTTTCATGAGATCCACACTGAACCAGGAGCCCAGTCTGCACTGCCGCCACATGCTGGTCCAGTGCAGCCAACCGGAAGGTCTCCAACAAACCACCATTTCTGTCCTGGGCGCTTATGTTCGTATGACCCCGTTGCTGTGGAGGTGATGTTTAGGGAGGCAGGGCTCGTCAGGTAAAGGGTCGTGAGCAAACACAGAGTCGTCGCCGGAGGAACAGGTGCTGTTGGAGTCTGGGCAGGTCGGGGAATACTGTTCGAACGGCACCGACAGGTCCAGATATTCCTGATGGATCAAACGCACACATCAGTATTGGCGAATTCAGGTTAATACGAGTTAAGGTGTTTGGTTTGCTGCGTAAGAGCTCTTACGTCAGTGGAGGTCATAGAAAGGACCCTGTCGTGATCCTCCACCAGCTGTCTGAACGTGGGTCTTTGAGAAGGAACAGCGTGCCAGCACTCCCGCATAATCATGTACCTGCGCAAATCACAACATGCATTACATATGTGCCAGAAATACAATTTTTATATTGATGTGCAGAAGGTGCATCAACTTTTTTTTCCAAATTACTGTTATTACGCAAAATGCCATTACTAGTAGGTAAATGTAGTGAAGCATTTATCTTGTAATCTTTTATGCTTTGTTCCTAGAAAATGAATATTGTTCATATCTTAACGCAAAAATATACAGAAAGTAAATGATAAACAATGCAGTTGCATAACTGCTAATAATGTTTGCACAACAGATGTTACTTGTTATATTGTGGGTTTGTCTACTGATTATTCAGAACATCTGGACTGTCATTTAGTAAAATAGTAACTATTAAGTACAGTAATTAGGACATAAAGGCAGCGAATATTCTGAATATTTTCTGATAAAAATTATATATATTTATATACAGTATATATATATATTTTTATATACAGTATATATATATAAAAACAAACTGTCCAAAAACATGAAACTGTGATGTTTTATTTATTCTCTTTGTTTAGTTTCTTCTCTTCTTTTTTATATTTAATCTTATTGTAGCTTTTGTGAATTAACAATCGCACTAAACCATATTTGTATTAATCGTCCCCCCCCACTTTACAGCTTTGTTTTAAGAGATAAATAAAAAAAGTTTTCTAATGAAAAGCAAAAAAAGCTTACAGTTCATGAGTGCAGTTTGCAGGTTTGTCCATCCGATGACCCTCCTTCAGCAGTTTAAAGAGCTCCTCCACTGGGATACCTGGGTACGGCGAGCCGCCCAGTGTGAAAATCTCCCACAACAACACTCCGTAAGACCACCTGAGATGAAAGAGAGGTCACAGTTCAGTGCATGTAAGGGGCAACAATCACACATTTACAGTACAGTACAAAATATGAGCTCAAGTCTAAACACTTGTTAGGTCTATATATGCTGGTTGTGCTTGAAATAGTAGAGTCACAATACTCTCACTATCTGCCTGTCTCTGTCTGGGGTGGAGATACTTGGCAGATGTGAGAGAGGAGTTTTGTTGGTTCTCACTGAGGCTTATAATGTATGTCGGTGATATGAGACATGAGTCTATTAAACTAGAATGAGTGTGTGAGCACATATGTGTATGTGGGTGAGTGTTATCACAAGCTGCTCTGTTAACTCAGGGCTCTTTTGTTTTGGCCCCAATCCTCCCACGCCACCACTGAGCAGTGCTAATCAAATTAGCCACGCTAAGAGACAACAGGAGCTATGAGCCAGCTAATGCTACCCGGCCAAACACACACACACACACTCAGTTAGAAGCCTTATGGGGGCTGAATAATTGGCTCGTCATTATATCACTATCCGTTCATTAGCTTTATGTTGGAGTCAAATCTCATTTACGCCCATCAGCGTGGTGCTCACACACATACACACACATATGGAGTGAACGAAGGGCTCACTGCTCATATATCATAGCATAAGTACAGCCTATAGGCAGCGGCAAATGATATTATTCTATTACTGCTGTCTCAAGCCAACTGTGATTAAAGAGTATTTAGACATATTGGAAAGTACAGCTCCGGGTACCAGTCTGAGTGTGATGAATGGGTGTTCGGTCTACTGAGAGACAGTGTGTAGTATACTAACATACTAATCAAAACCTGCTGTGCGTGCACGTACACACACACACACACACACACACACACACACACACACACACTACCATTCAATAGTTTGGGGTCAGTGAGATTTATTCTTTACATTTGAACACATATATTAATTTATTAAGAATGCATTCAATTGATCAAAATTGACCGAATGACGTCCACAATGTTACAGGAGAGTTCTATTTTAAATAAATGCTGTCCTTTTGAACATTCCATTGATAGAAAAAATTAAGCAGCATAACTATTTTCACTGATAATAAGAACAAATTTATATTTACGTTATAACATATTCATGCTGATCCATTACATGATTTTTTGTGAGTTAGATTACACTAGTCATGTATGTTTATTGTTGAGTGCAGTGCAAAGATGCGTTGGCTTTCTCAGCCCTTTTAACTGAGGTCAAATATATTTTTTCACATCTCTGAGCATTGCCGGTGAATTCCAGTGCAGGAAAACACTGGCATGCTCTCTTGGATGGCTTTGATGCTATCGTTGCAGGGTTATGGTGTTCACTTGCATTCCTTTACCGCTTGATGAACTTTATGAACAGATGGCATGAAGTGATGGAAGGAAAAAAAGAAGAGGTATGCATGTTAATGTAAACTCACACATCGCTCTGGTGCGTGTAGACCCGGTCGAACAGTGCTTCTGGTGCCATCCATTTGACGGGTAGACGACCCTGAAAGGACATAGATCAGTCAGAACAACAGCGATGCTGACCCAGCAAGACATTCAGACGCCCAATGAACATCAACAGGCCTGCAGCTTAATCTCCTACTGTCCTGTCTAATACAAATACACTTCAGCAGGCCACATCAACATTGTTCCGCTATCCCAATGCTCTCTAATCTCCAACTGTCCCATCCCATATCCAAAAAATTCAACAGCCACACCCCAGATCTCAAACTCGCCGTCACAACATCTAAACACATTTACTGCACCAGTGTTAGGGAAGCTAAAATGATTTTGCCACAAGCTATTATAAGCATATTTAAGGTAGTTCAACTACAATAAAACCAACTCTTTAAAAAGGAGAAAATACACTGCATGCTACAACATGAATACTCTGAAGGTATATAAGCAACTGATTACATGTAATCTGGATTATGTGATCAGATTATATAAATTAAGTGCATGTAATTAGATTATATTATATAAAAATACTCATTATATAGTTTTTCTACTGTAGTCCTACTATAGTCCTACTGTGTTTAGCTTTATTAACAAAACCAGATTCATCATTTAAATGTCATCTATTAAATCCATGCTTCTAAAATCGGGGGCAAAAAGATTACAATACTAACTACATTTGTTTGTCATGTAATTTGTAATGATTAATGGACTTTGCCAGCACTGCTTATAATTTTCAGATTACAGTACTGAAAATATCCAAGTCACTTTTTTCAATGCCATATTTATATCCTGCTACAAAAAATAGTTTAGAATGAGTTGTACCTACACAAAAGACGCTGGTTCTAATGACTCTAACCAGTTCATCACAATTAATGAAAAACAAGTGTTTTTTTCTGCAGCTAAGCTAATTTGATATTACTGAAAATATAGTGGTGTTACTGTAGCAGCACCCCTAGTTTTAGCTTGTACTGCATTTCACAGAGTACTGCAGGTTGGGAAGACTGTGATGTGTTCGAAACCGCTCAGTCTTCGCCAATACCCACACGTTCTTATGACCAACTCCAGACCTCAATCAACAGTTAATTAATTTATGACAAGTTGCTCATAAACATTGTTCCTGAACTAAGCACACACAAAATTCAACACCTGCAGGCTTGACATTTTAAATACAGTACATAACCACATCCGTTGTGTTTCAATCCAATGCCACCCAAGAGCGCTATCCTTCAAGGATTCTGAGATTGATAATAGCGTCGACTTACGTTGGTGGTCTTCTTGTAGTAGTCAATGTTGTGCACATCTCTAGCCAGGCCGAAGTCTGCAATCTTCATCACGTTGTCCTCGGTTACCAGAACATTCCGGGCTGCAAGATCCCTATGGATACACTGGCAACACAAACAAAAAGAGGGCCATCTTTTATGCTGTAGTCTGATAAATACACACTATGACGTACACATCTGGAAAATAATAACTGGCATCCGTAGACTGCATTTAGAAACTTTATAAACAATTCAAGCATATTAAATTATTTCTAGTTTACAAACTGAGATAAGTAGATGTGTTACCTTCTTTGAGGCCAGGTACTCCATACCCCTGGCCACCTGATAGGCGCAGGACACCAGATCTTTAAATGTCAGAGTTTCATTTGGGATTTTACAAGTGTCAAACGAGTAGTCCATCCCAGGAGGTCTTCTCGCACGTAAGTATTCCCTAAGATTTCCTTTAGAGGCATATTCCACCAGCACATATAGAGGACCTGCGTGAAAAACAGTCAGAAAAAATTCAGTCAGAAAAATCTAAACTAACAAAAGCCAAACAACCTGGGAAAAAATCCTGGATACTGCATACTGACCATCTTGTGTGCACGCTCCCAGTAGGTTAATAATGTTCTTGTGTTTTCCAATCATCTTCATCATCTCCATTTCAGACACAAGGTCCGAGAGGTCCTTGTCTGTGCCGTCATCTAAGAAAACGGAAAAAAATTATTACAATTTATAAGAACTATTTTCTGCTGTAACATGTTTTCAATTATAATATATTTCTGTGAAGGCAAATCTGAATTTTCAGCATCATTACAGCAGTCTTTAGTGCCACATGATCCTTCAGAAATCATTATCATATGCTAATTTATTATCCATATTGAAAACAGTTGTGCTGTTCTGAACATTCAATAGAACAGCATTTATGTGAAATAGAAATCTTTGAATGGTAGGACATGTTATTACTATATTACTATTTATTATTTAATTATGGTTAAGCATGTTTGCTGTATAAGATTTTTTGTGAACTGGGGCTGATTTTTCTTTTATGTTTTTGACATTTTTTCATAAGAAAATTGATTGAATTATTATGCAGTAAAAACAAATATAATTTATATTACCTAGACACACACTCACCTTTGAGCATCTTGACAGCCACAGTAAGAGGTTTATTGGGTTTCTCTTTGTCAATCCCAATGGCTTCAGCCATCACTACCTGCCCAAAGCAACCCTCTCCCAGTGGTTTTCCCAGTGTTAGTCTGCAATAGAATCCTCAATCAGCAAGGGACAAAACTCATTTTACTCATGTGGTCATTTGCACTTCAGCTTGTAACTCACTTAGTACGTGGAAACTCCCACTTGGGGTCAGAGGGCAGCTCAAGTTCAGAAACGTTGGGCAGCATGGGCCCATCGCTAGATGACAGGCGGGCGATCCGGACCAACGGGGTGTTTGAATTCATGGAAGAGTTAGATTCCAAGGACACCTGCTTGGGTAAAGAATAAAAACAGCATGTTATTGTCCCTGAAAAACAGTAAGACAGTGAGAATAAGAGCGAGACAGAGAGAGAGAGAGAGAGAGAGAGGTAGGATCAAGATGTCTATTTTAAGAAGATCATCTACTCTGAAGTGCTGTGTTGCAGACGGAAACATGGTGTCTGTTCCTCAGAGGAGTGCTTCTGAGAGAGAGAGGTTTGTAGCTGTCAGATATCCCCATAACGGACCACAGAAGACCGTGTGAAGCAACTTTTCACTGCTGCTGTGCACACATAGCTACGATCTGGAGTTTTGTTGTTGCCTTGCATCCATAAAGGTGTTTGAGAGCCAACAGCTCAACTGGCTCTATGTTTTTCTTCCAGCTAACACCAAAAATCATAATGTAAATGTGGTTTCTCTCCAGCATTGATTTGCATTTTTTTAGCCATCCATAACTCTCTTTGCAAAATAATCAGCACACAGTGTATGCTGAATGTCATCACAACGCCATGTTCACCTTAACTTGAGCTCTGTTGTTTTAGCACTGCCATTTCCTTAAGGAAATGCAAATCTGTGCAGACTTTCATGAGGCACTGAGAAAGTATGTCAGCAGTAGGAAGATCAAACTTTCTGACAATGATATCTCAATATTTTCTAAAATCAGAACTAGCTCAAATTTCACACCTACACACACGCGTGCTATTTGAATAAAAGAAGAAAAAAAAACCACTGCAACATGATTATGTAGCTTGCGTTGATTCCAATGCGACATTGTCAGGCTTTGATTGCTGGAAATAACTTGAGGGAAAAAGAAGAAGAGATTGAGAGAGCGGCAGGGATTAGAGAGACAGTGTGTGTCAGCTGCAGCTGCTGCGATTTAAAATGTTTAAAACAACTGAGAGAGAGCGAGTTTCACCAGGAGAGAAACATGATATAAACACTGGCAGTCTCCAGGAGAGCATGAATATCCCTCTGCCACATCACATCTATGACATCCACACAGCATGTCTTCATAGGCACCAATAGCCCAAAGACATACTACAACATCTTTACGTTAAAGAGAGAAAGAAGATAGGAAGTAGGATGATCAAATCTTGTATCTACTTTCTGTTACCTGTCTCTTGAGGGGGAATTTGGACAGTTTTTGAACGGGTGGCGTGGGGAGAGTCTTCTGTGTGTTCATCCGCATACGGCAGAGGATAATGATGACCATGGTGAGGATGAAGAGCACGCAGCCCGTTACGTAGATGAGGATGTCCGCATAGTCATCCTCTCTCTCCATCTCTACCACTGACACAGAGCACAAGAACACAGATTAGACGTGTAGTGATATTATGAGACAAATGTACCAATGGCTTGCACTAAAGATGAAGCAATGATTTGTGTGTATATTCATACAACACACCTGTTACTATTATATATACTATTTACAGTATGCTTTCTAAATGGCAGTTTCACGATGTAGCATAATCAAATTGTGATAACGTCTGATCTTCACTGATGTAAGCAACACAAAGACTAAAATTTTAGGCAAAGTTTGCCTAAAAGTCTTTTCTCTAGAACTAAATGTGGCAACACACATGTGGAATATAAAATTACAGGAACAAAATCTGCTGAGGGGCGATTAGAAATATTTCTGGCCGGAAAACTTTCTCAATTCATCCACCTATCTGGCAAAAGGTTTATTTTGGGCCCTGTTTATTTCCAACACACATACCCACAAAATTCGGTCCATCAACTTGAATAAAACATAAAACCCAAATCAAATTGGCTTCTAACTACAGCCTCGAGACTTCCATTTAGAAAGAGTAACTTTAGAAACAAGGGTAAGATTAGAGATCATGTTATTGTTTTGTTCAAAGTTATAAAGCAGAAATCCTGTAGTTAATTTACAGCCACCTTGCGAACTAATTAACATGCTATCGCGCCCCCATGCAGGTACAAACATCCCATAATGCCCCTCTCTCCGGGAGGCTTATTTGGCACTTGTGTGATGAGCCCCACAGATAGAGTTCAGTGGCTCTACACGAGACGAGCGATTTTAATTACAGCAGCAGAACGGAGAGCAGGATAACAGGATGAGCGCAGAGGATGTAAGAATTAATGAATCGGGCCTCCCAGATACTGGGACCGTGTGCCATCAGTAAATACTCCAGTAAACACGACAAGCACTTCCATCACGAGCGTGTGTTATCGAGTGGAAACAGTCTATGAGAAAAACCCATCATCCGTTTTTTTTCTCTGAATATGTCATGTTTAAATCTGAAAACAATTACAAACTACTAGGTTGTTTTTCAGAGGACTTTAGTCAGGGTGGCATATTTAATTTGATGTGAATAAAAACGTGACTGGTTAAGTCCATAGAGAATATCACTAAAACAAAAACATTTTAACTGCAAAATAATGAACATTCGAGGACAACAGAGAAAACAGGACGTGTGGAGACATGGGAAGAATAAAGAGTGAAGAGAAACCCCAGAAAGTGAGACTACCTGGTAACACTGTAAGCCAGGCAGAGTGATGGTTATAGCCAATCGAGTTCCCTGCCAGACAAGTGTATTGCCCCGCATCCTCAAAAGACACATTGGTCAGGTAGAGTATCTCCAGCTCTTTATCCGTAGTATTTATTCCCGCAGTCTGGAAAAGCAAGGAGAGATGGAGAGAGAGAAAGACAGATGCGTAAACCACAACCCTTGGGAAAAGAGCAGACCCGACACCGGGAGGAAGATCACCCATCACCAGTAACCCAGAAATCCCACAATCCTGCATACAAAGAGATGACCTAGAAGCAAAACCCCAAACCCTGGTGGAAAATTCAACGCCCCATCAGCGGCGGCAGGTCACATTAGTTTTCATTCAGATCTGTTTGAGCGGGGCAGAATATTACCAGCTTTAAGCTTAATTTAACCTCTCACTAGATAAAACTGACACCTATTTATGTAGAAGTGTGTGTCCCAGTACGAGAAAATCAATAATAGAGGCATAGTCACGGCTCCTATTAAACATGCTCTTGTTGCATTGATTGTGGAAGAAGAAGAAGCGAGTATTTAAATGAAGCAGACACACACTCGTCTTACATAAGTCCTTGAATTGGGTCACCTTATTGTGAAAAAGGGACACGAAGAGCAATGAGAAACAGAGAGAGTTTAGGGTAGTTTGACTCTACGCCACCAAAGTCTTGATTGACATCGGCTGTTTGGAGAAAGATTTTTACCTGGCTGGAACACCATGAGCCAGAACGTATTCTCTGACATGCCTACAAAGTTGTGGGCTCTGCACCAGTACTGGCCTGCATCTTTTTCTGACACATTATACAGAGTCAGCACATCGTGGGCCTCTTTTACCTTACTGACAAAACTCTGCAGAGACACATGCACACACACACTTAGTCAGAGGTGAATATGTTCATACATGAACAGACACTTAATGATTTTAAATACTCCCGTAGCTTGTTCTACCACTTTTTAAAGATGCTGATACACTTTGGGGCAAATTCATAAAACAGTTGCGCCACTCTGGTATTTTAGAGCAAAAACCTAGTTTGGAAATTCCCAAAATCCAGTTTAACCAGGCATTATTTGCACTAGTGTAGGAAGTTGAACAGTACTTGAATTACACAAAGTTTTTTAAATTATTTGTAATTTTTCAAATTCAAATATCAATAAGAAATCCTGTTTGTTACCTCAATTCAAATGCACTAACAGAAACAAAATATCTTAAGAGTTTGTTTCTAAATGGTGTTTTATCACCGTTCATCTTTGTGATTCTTTTCAGGTCAAACGTCTTCCCTCTAATTAGGCTTCTTATTGATTGTGGCTTATTCACAAAACATAGAGCAATTAATGTTACTCTATTATCAACAAATGAAAACAGCGAAACAGATTCGCATAATTACTTATAATTACATAATTACTTATAATCAGGAAACTAAACCATCAGACAGTGCATGCAAATTACTGAAGATTTATATGTGCAGTTATGATAAGAACATAAGAATGAATCCATAAGAACAGGAATGAGCTTGGGACGTTTTGCGAGCTGGACTCAACACTTTAACTGCTAGGCCATTGCTCTGATGTCACTATATGTTAAAATTACATGCTCAGATATCATCATCAGCCCTGCACATATCTGCTTCTGTGTTTCTTTCAGACGCTTCATTTGCTTTATTTTCAGTTTCCGTTCTTTTTGATCGCAGGCGTAGCGCCACACATTATCTGTCGCTCAGCACTCTCGGTCTGGGAGGGCTGGGGAAGGCTTTAGAGGGTGCGCAGATGAGACTGCGGGGAAGGGAAAAGCCGGCGTGCGGCTCCCAGTAAAATACTGTTTCAATTATGTGGGAGTCTAAAATAGCATGGCGGTCTGGCCAGCCGACGCACTCCCCTCCTCTGCCTGCTGACTCGGCCCTTCCCTCGCTTCCCGCACTCATTTTTTCCATGGCTTTTTCGGGAGCCTCTTCCCTTGTTCCCTCCCTCCTTCTCCTCTGAAGAGTGAGTGGGGCAGCACAGCTAATGGCTGTCTCCCTGCGCGACGCCACCGCGGCGGTTAGCTTAGCCTAAAACAGATGTCTGCCTCCTCTCTCGCTCCTCCGAGAGGAAAAAGAGAGCGAGAGACCCCTAATTCTCCGGTTGCAGAGTGTATAGCGAGATGCTAACATGGGTGGGATTAGGAGTCGAGGGAGGTGCTCTGAGAGTCACTCAAAGCTCACATGAGACTTAATATGTGGTTTCATTTAAGCCACACTTGGACACATTTCAAAAAATGCCTTCAACATCTATGGACCATTTTAACAAGCAAAAGCTAAAAATGTTTACATAATAAAAGTTTCAAGAAAAAAACCCCCAGAAATTGTATCTTTGTATTCTGTGAGAAAATGAACTGTAATCCAAAAGTTTATTAATATAAAGGCATACTAAAAGTTTTTCGTTTTTTCCTCTTAAAAGTGGTTCATTCATGCATTCGCCTGATACTGTACCTTAAGGATGTGGACATAGGGGACGCCATTGGGCCCATACTGGCTTCCATTCACCTCGATGTGTTTGAGCCACTGGATGTGCGGCTGAGCATCACTGTACACCTTACAGTGGAACTCCACATCACTGCCCACCACCACCGTCTGATTGGCTGGGAGTCCCGCCTGTAGGATGGGCCGGTGAGGAGAGCGCTCTGATTGGACGACAGATAGAGGGCAGTCAGCAATGAAGGCAAGTGATTTAAAGGTTGAATGTGTGTGAATGTTGCGTGCTCATACCTAGCACATCGAGTTGGTAAGTGTGCTTGATTGTCCCGTATTTGTTTTGCACCACACATGTGTAGTTTCCCCGGTCAGATGGAACGGCACTCTCCATGACCAGACTCCACTGCTGATCCCTCAACTAGAAAGAGAGGATGAAAGAGACAGAGTTTTAGTCATAAAGCATTACATAAGAGGTCCACTTGAAACACTCCTCAGGTTTTTCTGTTAGCTGAAGAAAAGCAGGTGCTAAATGTTTGTATGTGTATGTGTCCGTATGTTATGACTATGATCCACTGTGCTGATAAATCTGAGCTGAATTTGAATTAAAGTTACGAACAGGACAATTTGAATGTAAGCAAACATTAATTGAAACAGAGAACAACACAAGGATGTGAAAATAATAACACACATTTTTTTTTGTTTATTTTGGAATACCTTTATCATCACCAGACATGGAAAGTATGCTGATCGGTCAGAAAAGTCCCCAAAAAGTCCTTTTGTTTACACAAACCCTTCACCTCT
Source organism: Puntigrus tetrazona (assembly GCF_018831695.1). Classification (NCBI taxonomy): domain Eukaryota; kingdom Metazoa; phylum Chordata; class Actinopteri; order Cypriniformes; family Cyprinidae; genus Puntigrus; species Puntigrus tetrazona. Next base: position 5,726,786 of record NC_056711.1, on the reverse strand, counting down.
TACTGACACACACATATATGCATATACACACTCACACACAGAACTATCCATTCATTCATAGAGCACACTCTAATTGCATATGTCTCTCTCTCTCTTTCTGCTTCTTTCTTTTTCTCTTGCGCTCAGTCTCCCTCTCATTCCTCCTCTATGTACTTCGAAGGTCGGAGTGGAAAAAAATGTAACTGTGTAAATATTATGGGCTGTGTTTTTGAACAGTTGCATGGTAACACCGCCTGAGCGGGCAACACGCACATAGACAAACACACATGCCTAAGAAAGTTGGCAAGGGTGCCTGTGCCCCCTGCACTCCTCCTCCTCTTCCCCCTTGTCTTTGAGATCCTCACCTTCTCACAGGCTGCTCTCACTGGCTCGCTCCTATTCAGTGAGACTTCAGTGTTTGCTGATTGACATGGTGCACAGTATGACGAATGTGTGTGAGAGAATGTCTGTGTGGAAGTAGTTGATATTTAATGTGTGTAAACGTATCAGGGAAATTGTATTGTTTTGCCCTGTAATTAGTGATAATTTAGTCTAAAATAAAGTTTAGACTAAAGGAAATAAATATTACCCTGAGCTATACATTAACTCATGCTCAGCTCCCCTTTCAGTGAAATCCTAGATTCGCCTTGTTAACTTCCCAACAGTATTTAATGTCAACTACCCATGTGCAGTGGGACTGTAAGAGAGCGAGGGTTAATTTAGGACCCTATCTTACTTGACACTGACATTTTGTGCGTGTGCATGTGTGTGTGTGTGTGTGTACACCATTTATCTCAATGTGTCTGCTGAAAAGAAATGCTGCGAAGAATTCTCAGCTGTTCCTCAATCTACCCGAGCACTTTACCCAGAGGTAATGGGAGGAGAGAGTTAGTACATTTATCCTATCATTCATCAAAAGATAAGAGCTGAAAAGTGTTGCAATGTCGTGCTGGACCCCGCTGATTCAGAGAAAAAAAAAACAGCACAAAAAAGACCTAAGCAGAGGTCTGATAATCAGTTGAAAAGCGCTGCTCAAATTCCTCCTGGCATTACGCTGTTAACATATTAAGCCTCTTTAACTCTGATGTCAGACTGGGGTTAGGAGGTAAGACCAGTGCGCTGGATATTCAGCTGAATTGTGAACTGCAGAGAATATCGGGAGTAAAGGGGCTCATGGGGTGCCAAGAAGCTCAGGTCTCTCTTGAGTATGTGTGTTTGTACGTGTATGTTCAGGATTTATGGTTGTGTCAAAATGGTGCGGGCTCGTTCCAATAGCGGTGCTGTTTAATTTGACCCACAGAGACAGGAAGCAAAAACAACTGAACCCAGGGCGAGTCATTAAAACGACAAAACTGTTTCTTATTCTCTCTCTCAATGAAAAGTAGTACAGTAGTCTCACTGGAAACACCCTGCTTCACCATTAAAATAAGCCATCAATACTGGCCCAAAATCATACACGCACTATTATGAAAGCCTTCTTTCATATTGATAACTATTACCACTTAAAGGTGAAGTGTAGTTAGTGGTCGCTAGTGGCAGAAAACTGAATTGTAAAAACATTATCCAAACGGGTTTCACAAAAAAATGTTGGTTGCGAGTTCAGTTTGTGCCAGTTTTCAAGACATGCCGAGCAGAATAATGTATTCTTTTTATATTAAGATATGAGTTTGATATGTAAAATAATCTGTATTTGTTACTTTTCCACACCAGTTTATAATGGTGTCAACTATGTCCTATAAACACACCCGGTCAGATAGAAATGCAGCCATTTCAACAGGAATCCACATTAAGGTAAAAAAATCCTATACAGATTTCAGATTGGATGTAAGATGGTTAAGCAAATCTGCAGCGCTGACCAACAGAAAGTTGCTTACTTAGTGTGAATTGTGCTTCATATAAAGCTACACTATTGACAAAATATCTTGCCCACAAATGTCCAGAAAGCAGCTGCAAAGGACTAGCCTTATGTTAAACAGAAAAAATTCTGGCTACATGAGAGAAGAACATTAAACACTTGACCTTTAAACATATTTTTACACCTAAATGAATTACAAATTTCACCTAAGCAGTTAATAAAGACATGCACTGCTTTTGCCTACAGACAAAAGGCACATTTGACGGTGGATTAGAGATTCACTGATGCTCCAAGCATGTAGAATTTAGCGCTGGTGGTCCCACAGAGCAGTGCGACTGAAATTGAGTCATCTCTCGGAGGACGTAACAGTCTTTCTTCAGCTCGCTCGTCAATTGAGCTGTTGAATATGTTGCAAGCCGCTCGCAAACACACACTCAAACGCAGCGTTTTCACAAAACGTTAGTGTGTATGTGTGCGTGAGGTGTGACTAAACCACAGTGCCACAGATTAGCATTCTAACAATGCGACTTCGGCTGCCATATGTGAGCATGACAAAAGCCACGCCTCCCCCTGCCAATCAAGGTCTCTAAATCGCCACAACAACACCCTCTCGGAACCTCCCCCTTCTGATGACTCAATAGAGAGTTGACCTTTGACCTTAGAACCCTGCCAGTCAGGCACAGAAAGTCGTGTCTGTTTGTGTGTGTGTGTTTGTGTCAATGTGTGTGAGGAAAGCTGTGGGAAAGTCAAATGTCTAAACAAAGCCATGGATCGTTTCAAACAATGAGCGTACGGCATGTGACTCATTTTCTTGCATTTAAAACTCATTCGGCAATCTTACCGCATTTAGTCAGCAATTAACGTGCCCTGACCGTGGGCCAGAGAGTTCGCCGAATTTACAACCGGCTCCAGTGCCAACAGAAACATAATCACAGCATTATAGTTCCCCTTGCAATGCAAAAAAGAGCTTTAAGATTGAATACGCTGATCTCTCAGGGAACTCCTTGTGTTTAATTTTAGCATAACGCTCTGCCTTTTAACACACCATTAAGTGCGTTACCAAGCTATCAGGCCTGTCATATTCACACACACATGAGGGTCAAGCATCCTTTCGCATAAATATAAGAGCCGCGACTTTTAGCCTTGGTCTTAATAGAGACAGAAGACATTAAGGGCGAGCTGTCAGGCTACTGTGTATGTGTGTGTTAAATAAAGCTATTATGATGCTGTCAGAGATCTCTATGCCAACAGCGACTGTGCTGATGCAGAGGACAGGTCTGGTATAAAGGATGACCCTGGGTCAGCTCGGACCCCTGGTGTGTGTATACGTGTGTGTTTGTAAGGGCGGGCCGGTCACACTATGCCCATGGAGAGGTGGAGAGGTCAATGTTTTGTTTCTAAATGTCTCTCTTAGAGGACACTGGTTATATTCTATACATACAGGTCAATGCAATGCAAAGCTGTGTTAAAGGAGAAGAGTTTTCAATGTTGACTTGGTTTAGATGTTTCTTCTAAAATTCAGCTTAATTTAGAAACAAATTGTTGATATAAAATGGGAGTACAGAGCTAAACGATTAATCTGGATAACAAAGCTTAGAAAATTTGGTCTTGGATCAACTTAATGAGCAATTAATTTAATTTCGATCTCTTAATTTCAGACTTTCATATTGCAATTCTGAGCTCAGTTTGAGATGGGATATCTGGAAATACTGTGTCTTTTAATCAGGAGAAAATTCTATAAATGTGAAAGTCATTGAAAGTCTCTATTTGTTTTCAGTTATATCTCAAGAAAAAACTGAGATATGAGAGACCAGATGCAATTAATGATTTTTACTTTCCAATGGGGAAAATGTGTGCCTCTTGAAGAAAACTTTATTTAATAATGTTGTAGTATTTAAAGGGTAATTAACTTAAATGTCATGAACTCACGCTCATGTAGTTCTAAACTTGTGTGACCTACTTTCTTCTGTGAAGCATTAAATAATCCAAAAGTTTTAGCGACCATTGACTTTCACTATACACACACACATACAAAAAAAAGATATTTTTCGCTCATATATGTTAGGACAGCAATTTTATTTCTGAGTGAACTATGCCTTAAATTGTGGGGGTTAAACGATTGAGCATAAAGTAGCAACAGCCATGAAAGATTTTAAAAAATGTAATAATAAATAAAAATAATCGAAAGAATCAGTGGACAGCCTCCAAAACGCGTCACAAACAACACCCGCACAAATGCATAAATAACACATAAATAACAAGACCACACAGAACTTTGTGTTCTTCTGTTCTTTCAGAGAAACAGCAACAGGTGGACGTATCCTCTAGAGAAGACGAGCAAATAAAATCCAGAACGAGAGAGAGAGAGAGAGAGAGAGAGAGCAGATGTTGGGAATCTGTGTAAATTATTACCAATTGCAGATTCTTATTATCTGCGATCCTAAACACACTATCACATGTTTACACACGCACATGTTCTTAATTGGTATTATTCAAATTGTCTTACTTTAATCCCGCCCATCCTCTGCTCCCCCTTGAATTCCTTCCCGTTTTTCAGCCAGTGGATGCTGGGAGCGGGGTTGCCGGTGGCAGGACAGCGGAACTTCACCGTATTAGCGGCGGGAACGGCCAACAGTTTCTTCTCCATCCGGTCAGGACGGGTCCAGTATGGAGCTTCTGTTAGAAATAAAAGAATAAAATGCTTAGTTGAAAGTATCAATGATATTTCAAAAGAAAGCAAAAACACCTCAGTCTACAATACTTGAATCCATAGACGCAAATGGACCAAATATAAATGCATGTTGACATGAAGCGCTATTTTTTGGGGGGGTAGGGTGTTTCCTCTCCGGGAGTCTTCGTGTGGGTGAATGTTTATGGAAAGATTTTCCTTGCTCGCTCTGTGGCAGCGTCAGACTGGCTGCCTAATTCCCAGACTGAATTAAAATTTGTTTGGAAAAGCAAACAAGCTTACATACACTCTTACGTGAGTGTGAGGAGCGTTTATGCTCTCGCAGACAGAGCTCTGAAAGCTTCCCAGTGTTAAATCCTTAACAGAGCCCTGAACACACAATGCGGATTCCTAATAATAACCTATTATAATAACAGAGCAATTTTCCTTCATTTAATCTTCCCACAAATTCAGTTTATAATGTTGACTGTCATGTGGTCAGGTCTGTGTTTACGCTTCCTAGCGGCTAATGCCAAATATCACAGCATAGATACTGACAGTAACATCCTTTAGCTAAAATAATAGTCATTATTTTTATTTCAAGTCTTGAACTTTGTGTGTGTATGTCTTTAAGAGACTGAGTAAACATACTTTCATCCCTCCTCAAACAATTAACTCCAGATCAGATCAACCCCCGAACTTGGCGATTAAACCCACAGACGCCACATTTCGCTCCAGACGTACATGCAAGCTCACAAGCACACATCTGCGAATGAGCGCACACACAATAAACCCATTAACTACACTGAACATAATTCTCTCGCGCGTTATGTGCTCATGCTATCAGATTGTCAATGAAAGGATGATTGGCAGGCTGGCATTTCCTTTGGCATAACCGATACACTAATGCCTGTACACACACAAACACATGCACAGACACACACACACACACTTCCAGTTTTCAAAGCATTCTCAGATGGACAGTGATCCATCAGGACCGCAACATGGGTCTGTACCATACAGTGGACCTGGCTCCTACTTGTGTGTGTGTGTGTGTGTGTGTGTCTGAATGGTTCGCCATTTTATAGAGTTCAGTACAGACAATTTGAGCTTTGAAGTGGGAACAGTGAATCTACAGTGACCCAACTTTTTTTTCCATTTACTTTTATTCTACCGCCAAAAAAAGCCATCAAAGTACAGCGCGACTCTACACAGCTGATATTACACACAGCTTGCTTCAGTCAGCCAAACTGAGAGCAGTAACTAGCACTGCATCATTAAGATATTACAGAATGATGTCATCACATGTCACACGACCTCAGCTCTTCTCAAATGTTCCAGGGAGCCCAGACCTCACAGCTCTCAGCTCTCTCTCTCTCTTTCTCTCTTTCTTAATTAGAGCTGGATTACTGGTCATTAAACTCTAAAGGGGTTTTGGTTTTTGCCTAATCCCTCGTTTCATGCCCTCCCCTCAACCCTGAGACCCTCCCCCAACCCTGATCCCACCACAGCAGACAGATGCATTAGCTTTTCCTTCCCTTCCCTCTCTTTCTTTCTTTTTGAAAAATCACAAACAAGATCTCTTTCCAGTCTCAGTTGTTTCTCCCACAAAGCAAAGAGATTAAAAAAAGATAAAATGGAAAAAAAGTCTCACGAATCTCAGATTGTTCTCCCTCAGAAAAAAATGACACTAAATATAGAAATTTATATAGAATTATTATAGAACTATTTACGTACTATTATTTACTTATAATTTCAATTTGAATGTTTAATTTTTAGATATCTTTAATATTAGTATTATTATTGTTATTATTATTATTAAGTTAAGCTTAAATTAAGTTACACTTAAGTTGTCATTTCAAGTTGACGATTTTATATATATACTCTATACTCTTTTTACTCTATTCACAAACGTATATTACCTTGCTCTCATTTCTCTCACTGTTTTATTTCATCATTTGGAAAGAAACAGTGATTAGATTATCTTGCTATACTGATATACAGCAAGACATATAGCCTGCACAGACATTCCTCAAAAGTGTTTAAAATATATATATATCTTATGAAAGTAATCAGGGCTGTATTTCCCAAAAGACGATCATAGCTCCATTGGTTTCAACGGATCTCCGACGTACTTAAACTTACAATGTTTTTGAGAAACACAGCCCAGGTCCCTAAAATGAGAACTTGCTAACACTAAAACACTGACAAAGTAAATCTCCCTCTGGTTTCTTTCTTTACTTGTTACACTCAAAGTCGAAGACATTGTGGCACTTTCTTCAATTTTTAGTCACATTTCATTTGACACTGTTAGACTTTAAACTATTTCTCCTCTTTTCCTTTCCTCTCTCACGATCCCTCCTGAGAATTTGTTTTAGCATCAAGTGGGAGAAAAAAGCAGCTGATGAAATGAGATGCAACCTAACCCCAGCTAAAAAAGACAGCAATCTCATGCATTTATTACACAACAAAGAGACCTTATGAAATCTCAATCAAAACAGAGGATTGAAATGAGAAATAAGAGGGTGAAACACACCATTTCCATTACCTGCATCGTCCTCATCTTCATCATAGTCCTCATCATCACCAGAGGACAGAGAGTCTAAGAGACACAGAATGGCATAGAGAGAGAACGATATTACTACACACACAGTGGCCTTTCTGTATGAACAATGAACCTATTCATATGATCTGCAGAATGAGGGAAATAAACTGATAACAAATCAAAACCAATTACTGCAAACACACACACACACACACACACACACACAGCAGTTAATGGATGGCAGATGTTAGCAGAGATTCAGTGAGCAAAACGTCTCAGAGATTTCTGACAACAGCTGTATTTTTACACACATGTCCCGAAATACACACACACACACACACACACACAAACACACACTCTCGTATCCTGCTTCTAAATGAACTCATTCAGAGGGAGAGAGAAAAAAAAATGCCATGACCCTGAAAAAGAGATTATTTTGTCTTCAGCTCCTCCTCTGTGAACATTTACACAGGTAAGACCGTACAGCACACACTCTTAAAATACCAGCAGAGCGTGAAATCCAACACTAGGCCTATTTAGTGCTAAAGATATGCTGTTACTGGGACACTGAAGCTTTCTGTGTGTGGCTTTCACGGTGTTGGTTGCACTAAACCATCAGATTTACTCTATATTTTCATGTTTTGTGGCTTAACAGTCTTCTGCGGCTACTGGAGGTTGGTCTTGTAAAACGTTGTTGTTGTTCATGTTTTTTAGAAATTTGCACAAATAAAAGTTAAAAATTGTCCAGACGTAAATGACAAAACCAATGCAAACAAATTATGTCATTGACGTCAAACCTGGAGCATTTAGAGCCACCTTATTAGAAGAAGCGCAAGACTATGAAAAGCAAAGAACACTTTCTTTTTTTGGTATGATCTTTACGCACAGCTTTAGAAGACTCTGAATACAGCACACAAGTTGGTCCCTATTCACTTTCAGCAGCTTGAACATTCTGTAAAAGAGCTTCTTTTACGTTCCGCAGACAAAAGAAACTTAAACAGGTTTTGGAATCAAATATGGTTGATTAATTTTTTTATTTTATTTTTTTATATGAATCTCTCTCTTTTGTGTGCTCAGTGTGCCTGGTAGCTGTGTCTTAAAGTGTCTTAAAGTGTGCAGAACAGGATATTGCTGTCTTGTGGACTCTTTATCGGCGTGCGATAATTGGTGCAGGTTGTGTGCCCGTTTCACTTTTTTTCTGTCTTTCTCCAGACGCCGGCGAGAAGGAGAGCCGATCTGCCCTGGCTTAACGCCAAACACATGTCTGTAAAAAACAACTCTCCCCACGCTCTTACTTTTTCCATCTGCTTTAAATGATGAGGTGATTCCAGATAATTACATTCTAATTAGTTGTCAATGAGCAGCTCAGCTTGTGTCCATGAGTTTACAGAACCAAAGATCACTTCACACTACCGTTTAAACACACTCACAGGCACGCCACAAAACAAATCCTTGCATTCTATCATGTAATATTTGTTTGTTTTAGCGTTTAATGATATTTTTTATTGCAGTATGAACATGTTCGAAATAGCACATGATCATACTTTTACTATTCTTCAGTATTTAAAATGTATACTGTGTAAATCGTGGAAATTTTTATTTTTATATACAAACGGAAATAATATTAAATAATATTAAAAGCAATTTTAAATGTTTTATAATTTTTTTTAATGTACTTTAAATTTATTGCTTGAGTTAAACACGCATTAAAATATTTTTACATTATTATTTTATTTTTAAAATTCTTACGAATTCAGAACGTGTCAGCAATATATGATACGTGTAGCACTGTATAATACATTGTCTACTGTATCACTATTTTTAAATTATAGCAGTAATAGGCATTACAGAGTATACTACATAGTAAGCAGTGTTCAGATACCATTCTAAACATAGTCAGTGACACTTTAAAGGTTTGTATAGTAAAAGATAACAATACCTGACAGGCTGGCACAATGGGCCAAATGTGACGCGCACACAAACAACAACTCCAGTTTCTATTCAAAAATATTTCACACTGATTTTAATCTAGAGTGACCGAATTATGCCATTTTTCCTCGTACCTCCCCAAGGAAGACCTATTTTTGCAATTCCCTTATTTTTATTCGGGGTAAAGCCCACAGTCTACAACAATCTTGTTCAGTCCGTGTGGAATATTAAACAAAATGTAGACTATTTAACATTCTGCCTTCGAGTGTGCATGATAAACGTCAAGTCAGCCTGTAGGTGTGTGCTGGGAGTATGTCTCAAGACCTGTTTGCCTGCTGGGAATGAGTCTGACTGGCGAGTTTCCAACCGGTGCTTTGCATGCCTGAGCGTGTGCTACTGTACTAAAATAACAACAACACTACTTAAATATTATTGGGAGAGACTGACCGGTGACTCTGACGGTGTAGTTGCTTAGCAGCGTGCTGCTGTGGGTGTGTCTACAGGAATACACCCCGGAGTCTTCGTAGGAGATGTTGATGATACGGAGCACTTTTTGCCCCACCCGTGTACGGTTGTTAGGAGACACAGCGTCGCCGTCTTTCTGCCACACGATGGGGACCAGGAAGTCACGCGGTGTGCAGGACAGGTCTATAGTGTCCCCAACTCCTGCCACATAGTCGTCCAGAGAGACTTCCACCTCACTCGACACCCAATCTAACAGAGAGAAAACAGAGAAAGATGTATTAATGAAGTAAATTTAATCTGCGGTGAATGAAAGCATCAATAACGAAATAAGATTTATGCAGATATTTTAAAGTGACTAGAAGGTACACATTAAGCTACATTGCAATGCTATGTAAACTGCAGCGTTGAGGAGTAACTACATGATAATTGCAAGATAAATGTAACTGTAATCTGAAAAAAAAGGGTAATTAAGTAACAGTTATATGTTAACAATTACATGGGAGATACGTCTAAATATTTTCACACACAATACAGATTTGATTGATGTGATTGAATTTAGGACACCTTTTGGGGTTTATGTATATGCTGTATTTTTTAAGATTAAGTGATTTTTATTTTCCAAAGCATTATCATTTGCCAGTGTTTCCTGTCAGCTATGCAAGGATTTGATTTCAAAAACAGCATCATAGCTGAGCACTAATATATGGTTAACCTTCCCTGAATTAATTGTTTGAAAAAATTATTAACAGTTGAAAACATTTGTTAGATATTAGAAACCTATTGCAATTCCAAAGTAACTTTCCAAACACTGGTAAACTGTGTCAAGTGTCGCTGCATTCCAAAATGTGTCCAAGTGCAATTCTGAACACAAGAAAGGTTTTTCCATTTACCATTGTCAGGGCATAGCAAGAGACTGAAGGCAAGCTTGCTTAACAAGTTAGGGAAAGTTGACATGTTTATAGCCAGCTAATTCAATTTTACAGATGTCTGATGGTAACTCATGCACTCTGGAGTTTTGGTAGCATTACGATAGCACATTAAATCATTATTAGACAGAAGCGACATCTTTTCTTCAGTATTGTGACATCCAAGTGAAACGGATTATCAAAATAAAAAAATTATTTATTGTTTATTGTTGACTGGATGGAGCATATATCAACAAAAAAAAGTAAAAAAAAAATTATATACGCATAGATGAAACATTTTACAGTAAAATCAATATTTAGGAAATAATTGCATCTAGTAGAGTTTGACAGACACATCTTCAGTATAAATACTACAAAAATCACTATATTCCTGCTCCAAGGTGGAACTAAAAATCACACAAATTCACACCAGGAAAAATA